>NC_063056.1:19119246-19419246 GCF_018812025.1 Megalobrama amblycephala | reverse complement strand
CTTTTGCGCTCTCTTCCATTCTCTTTTTTTTCCCCTCTGGGACCATACCTGAATCACTTTCATTCCGCTGGGACGAAATGACTCGGGCGTAACATGCGGTTCAGAGACCATACTCTTAAATCTCTTAAATGGCTACTTTCTTAGTGTTTGAAATGACAGTCTGGAGAAGATACACATTTAGAGAGTTTATAACAAGCTTCCCTTGTATAGTCAGTCCTTTAGTGTGAATTAAACCAGCATATCTCACACACACACACACACACACACACACAAGCTTGTACAGTGATTCACTAGGACTCAACTATTTTGGCACTTGATGTACCCATTAAAACCAAGTGCCAATCCTGTCCTGATTTACTGTCCACAGTCCTTTAGCCACATTACAACAGCCACAAACCCTTATGAAATCTTTCTGTGGACTGGGGGAGGTGAAAAAGCAATCTATAATCCCAAACATTTAAATACTAACATAAGTATAGAAAATAAGTAGAAGGCATATGGCCAGCACACACACACAAACACACACACAAACACACACACACACACAAACACTGCCTCTTATGCCTTGTTTTAATAGCATGTCTGAAAAGGAAAAACAAAAATCTTAAAAAAGAACAGTATACACTCAATATACCTTAATATATTATGTGTTAAACATACTATAAACAGAAAGCATAGCATTAACTGATGTATCAATTTCAGGGGGTTTTGTAACAGATTTCGTTTCGAGGGGAAAGTTGACTCTTCTCCTCAGGGATAATGTTGCCGTTCGGGTAAGGGAGGAAAATGTTGCTTTTCTTATCACGTTAATAAAAGGTAGGGTAGAGGGAGCAGAAGACTAAATTGTACACAAGACTCTAACAAAGCACGAGAGCTTTTCACCACAGATGATGTGGCACATTCGGTTCTTTAACCAGCATGCACCTCCTCGACATCCTGTTCTTACTGCCACAACTGATGTGTGTGTGTGTGCGTGTGTGTGTGTTTGACAGAGGCTGTAGGTCTCTGTGCATGTATGTTACACCACACCCAAGGCTGTAATTGTTTTGAAATCTTGCATCATGAACCTCATAAACCTGTGTGCACTAAAGCCATGTGGAAGTTGAGCACAGGACGTGAGACGTCAACGGGGTGGCCAGTCGGACACTAGCCATGATATAATGGTTTTCCAGTGACAAGGAAGTATTTGTATCATGTGTGAAGTGTCTCTGATACCTAAAATGATACATTAGACAAATGGGACTGGCAAAGGTGTCACCTCCTCAAAGTTTTGAACTCTTTCTAGCTGCCTTACTCCCCCTTCAGCCAGTTTTGATTATGTTTAAGATCTCCTCCTGCTTTCTTATTCGATGAGTCAAGTCTTTAAGTAGGGTGCACTTATTTTACGCCCGACATACCTCATAACGTGAGAGGTGGAGCTCATTTGAGATGGGGTGAGCAGTATTGACCAGTGCAGTCTGTAAACTTTTGTTTGGGCACAAAGTGAGTGCATTGTTTTTTTGTTTTTGTTTTTTTAGGAGGGAAGATATTTGTTTTCTCTTAGGCTGCTGTCATTGGTTATCCCAAGATGTCACTTTCTTTTTCTTTTTTTTTTGTAAGTCAAATGATTTGTTTTTCACCCAAACAGCTCCTGTTTATTTGCTCTCTGACGTCATTGTTGCTGTTTATCCTAATTATTATTATTATTATTAGTTATTATTTTGTTGACATTTTTTCCTCATGTTTTAGTCATGATAACATTGTATACAATACTGTAAGAGATCCTTTTAAGAATGTTTCCCAACCCCTGCCTTCCCACGAGCAACCCAACAGTGTGTTTAGTGTAACTTTTAAAATTTTGTAAATTAACGTAAAACTGTAACTTTAATATGGGTGGTTATTGTGGAGAGAAATAGGATGGAGGAAGGGCATTCGGGAGGATCGGGCTTATGAATTGTACTCAAGTCATGTCATGTAATTGTTATTTTGTAGTGTTACTGATTTCTTGCTCTTGTAAATTTTTTTCATCGGGGGATTGTATGATTTTAAAAGATATATTGTGTATTGTTTTATTGTGTAAAAGTCTCTATCTCTCTCACTTTCTTTCTCGAAATTAATTTCTGTGGTTCCATAATTCATAATAACAGGTTTTAATACCATAATGTAACATTTTAATTCCTCCTTTATTCATTTTTGTGTTCTTTTTTCAGAATTGTAATTAAAATGTAATCAGGGTCAATTAAACTGGTTAAAAGCCATCTGGTTTCTGCAACTTTTTTTTTTACAAAACAGATTAATCCATTTTAGTCGTACAAGTAAAATTTCCATTCCAGAGTTTTGTAGAGTGTCTTTCTTGTCTTTAGTGTGTGTTTCTGTACCTCAGGAGGCCCACACATCTGTGAAGATAGGCTACATAAACTTGGATGCTTGCAATACTAATAATTTCAAATAAATTGATAAATAATTTTTAAATTTTAAATAATTCAATTTAAAGCAATATGCTTTAGTTTACACTCATAAGCATTTGAGCGCTCTTTAAAATCATGTTGTGTACTTCAGCCTGTTGAAATGATAGATAACATAGACTCTTTAAGACTGACCTCTACTGTCTGAAGAGCAGAAGTACAAGCCTTATCCACCATGTAGAATCATCACCATTGATTTTTGGATACATACCTCAATTCATTTTGCTCACATGAATTATATCTAAACATTAAAGTCCATGTAAACAATACTGCTAATTGAAACAATTATTATTAATTCTAGGGGTATAAGAAGATGATCATATATAATACTTTGTAGCCCATCTGTTGACAAATGCAAGAGAAACATTTTGTCCTATTGTGAATGTATTACAAAGGGCCGCTGCACATATGTGTCGCTTCTTATCTACTAAATAGCTCTCAGTTCTCTTGTTATTCTTTTTTATTATTGTAAGTGTCTGTGAAACGGCTTCAAATTTACCATTTTAAGTGAATTTTGAACTTCATAATCTACTAGTAACTTTTTATATCCACTACTGGTTTAACATGCAGTATCAGTCATATCAATAGACCCATTGTGCGATTCAAATGAAAGTGTAATCATTTCTGCCTCTGGTTCATCTCATCATCCCTGTCATGTTTTGTTTTGTCACATTCTCTGTCTGTCTTCTCCCTCTTACTTCTTTTATCACCTCAGTTTCGGGAGCTAAAAAAAGGGAATGCGGTTCCCCGTGGCACAGTGGGAGTGTGGGGAAGAGGGATAGATGTATGACAGCTGATTGACAGCATTGCAGAGCGAAAATAAAGGGGTCGTCATCATCATGGTGGGGATCAGGTCAAAGGGCAGCGCTCTGGGGAGAAGAAGTGCTAATAAGGCTGTATGGCACTTTAAGAAATTTGAGTAAACAAAAAGTGCTTTTATTTTGAATGATCTATTTTATTTTTTATTTATCAGTGAAAATGTGTAGAAAAATGTGCAGTAACTTTACCTTAGTTATTTCAATCCCTCTACCACACCGTGGCGCGTGCACGTACGTTGATAGTTTTATGCATTTCAACATAAAACCGACAGAGGTCGCTGTACATTGCTTTAACATTTAAGGATGGCGCTTGAGAGTACTTGATTCTGTCTACAACAGAGATTATGTAACCACTTCTTTGCTTCTCGAAGGAGAATCACAACGAACATTCATTCTGTGAATGTAGATGTACGCTTCAAAGCGTCTATGTTTGTGAATATGGTGCTCTATGCTATTTAACTAAACCGAACCAACGTGTGAAAAAAAAGATTAAAAACTGTACTTGTATTTCAACGAAATTAATTAAAAAACAGTACTAATTTTCCTACGTGTTTTAAAACACTCAAGTCACTTTCATCAGTCACTAGTATGTTGTCCTACTACGCATCAAGCGTGGGGTTAGGCGAGTACGTCAGGCCACGCCCCTACCGTCCAGCTGGTGGCAACATGCTTGATGACTTCATCGCTGAGTTTGATCATTGGCTCGTCGACGCGGCCCTTCCGGCCAATCGCACAGCAGCACGATGACGTCACCCCCAGAATCCTGCAAGGGTTGTATGGACGGGGCGGGGCTCCGCGGCACATACGTTAGAGACAGCGGAATACGGCGCGAGGATTGGCTCTCGCGCACGAGGTGAGGGGCTGTTGCTGAGAGAAAAGAGAGGCAGAGTAGAAAAAAAAGCGTCAACAGTGTCCATCACAATCATAGTAGTGTGAAAGTGAAACGGCTAGCCAGAGACCCGCGCAAGCGGAACGTTATTGTGATTAACCGAATCAGTTTAGTGGTTTTCCCTTTCTATGTCATCCTCAGAACTTGCTAGACGACTCAATGTGTTTAGTTTAGCTTTTAAACAGTTTAAAATACGAGTTTAATAACTCTTAGTGATTTTAGGGTGATGTGTTGCGCTGTCGTTTGTGGTAAACACGGACCTTTATTTAGGGAGCGAAGACTCGTATCGCGTTATTGGCCAGCGCTTCTCGCGCACCTCCCTTGTGCCCGCCCACACCCTGTTCCTATGGTTCCCAGCGCTCTCATTGGATACTGTAACTTTTGGAGCGAGCGCCGGCTCGCTATCTAGCCTCATTTCGATTGGCTCACAGCTCCTGTCAATCAAACGGAACAAGCCAGCGAGAAACGCCTCAGAGTTTGTGCTGTCACATCCATAGGTTACTGTATCTGTCAGTGCGCTCTGATTGGCCAGGCGGGCCAGCTGTTAGTGGTTCATTCACCATTTTGTGACTGTAGTGGAAAAGGGATTCATATAGTTTTTAATCCCTGTCTGAGTTGCTGTTGGGAGGGGGGCAAAGATGTTTTACGGAGGACCGATATAAAGTAAAATTCCCGACAGACACAAGACATGGATGGACGTTGCACGCCACTTCAGACGAAAGGACAGAGCCAATCTGCTGTAAATTCATCGGTTACCTCTTAAGTATTTCTGCTGTTTTGGTAAGTAGTTATTACTCAAAGCAACCTACCGCTAAAATTAGTGGCAACCCGTATTTTACGCATGACTGCTGTGTGCAAAAGACAAATGGAGAACAAACCAGCTCACTAAAATATCAAGGAAGGACTAGAGCAAGAAGACGGGAGGGGGTGGGGATGCAGAGTTAAACTTCGTCAAATGTTTTAAAGACAGCGTTCAAACCAAGCTTTTGACTGATTTAGTAAGTTATTCATTTCCGAATTGTTTTGACTGAATGACATATGAGTTTGAGCAACTTGCCCAGAGCTCTCGTGCACTGCGTTACGCACTGGCAGGATTACGCTCGAGGAAGGACTGCACTACCTACAGTACTAGCGAGTAATAACGTCACGGCGCCGATGTAAAAACAAACAAATTAACAGTTCACTCCGTCACCGACACTGTTACTCGGACTTACTACGCGCTGTCATCGCCTCACTACCAGGACGGCTCGTAAAGGTGGATAATTTGCAACTTTTGCTGCATGTACGTCCTTATATTGACATGAACAACCTTTGCGTGGTGTGAATGTAAGTACGAGTGTGTTTGAAGACATTTTAAATCTTTCTTTTACTCTCTTACAAGGCCCTGTTTGTCTAATTTAGCTGTTGCGGAGTCCTTGGCATAGTACTACTCCCGTGCCGTGACATTGCGAAGCGCTGCGAGTACTAGTACTACCACCGGCGGCTTTCGTGCGCACTCTGACGGTACGCTTTTTTTTTATTGTTGTGCAATATTTCAGAGGCTTGCCTCACAGTCTGTACATTTCGGAATACATCCTTTGAGAATTATAAAACAGCCTTTAATCCGAACAACAGTTTTTTAATCAATTAGTATTGTATTAAATATTTTAAAAGTGCCATTCAGCCCTCACGGGCCTCCTTGAATAGAGTCGTGTTGACACAAGTGGGTTCATGTTACACTGCTTCTCTGAGATTTTGTCATCTTAAGGGATGCACGCAAATATAATGCACTCTGCTGTTAAAGAGTGTGTCCATAATGATGGCTGCATTAACACCATCCGTCAATTCATTTTTCATCAGGTCATGTGTGCCACTTTGTACGCTTTTAGTAATAGTAGGTGTGTGCCACTGAGACATTCCCCACTTTGGGTCATGGTGGATAAATGAGTGATATGCCTCCATGTCTGACTGATGGTGGTGGAGTGTTTATGGGATGTTGTTTTGGGCAGCCTTGCTTCTACGTCACTCACTACATGTACTGCTTCAGCATCCACACAGTGCGCACTTGGTACATGTTTAATGGCAATGTTGAGCTACTGATTTGAAAGTGTTTGAACTCTTTTGCAGGGTATTTTTTGTAATGCTCGACTGCTGATTTTTCAAAGAGCGTGGCGTGTGTCCCTGAAGCCCCTGTGTGTGTCGTCTCTTGAGTTTCTCCATGTTTTTACTGTTTCATGTGTGTGACTGTAACACCCCCTTGGTGACCCACTTTAAAGTCCAAATAAAGCAGGTAATACAGTTGGAAATGGTCATGTTTTTTGGGAGGAAGGAAATCATAGCACCCATGCATGCCCCTGAGCTGCACGGCACTGCACTGCTGCAGCCCTGCATCCTCCTGAATGCCCCAGAATGCACATTTGCAGAACAATCTGTGAATGAGCACAAAATGAGTGTTGATACGCAATGTGTTTTGTGGAGTGGGCAGATCGTCGACTTGAAAATTGCACATGTTGTGGTGTATGGCACTGTCGTGGGTGGTTTTAGTTGTTTTTATTTGCTAATCCACATTTTTTATGTTTATTTTGCTTCGTAACACTGCGGTGGAGCGATGCACTGTAAGACTTATTCTTCAATTAAATCCGAGTAGTGTGACAGGCTGGCATACGGGCATCACCACTGCGTGCGAGTCTGTGTCCCCCTTTTCTGTTTCCCTGTCGCACATCAGTTCGAATATATAGATAGGTGCTTTATTGACCCCTGAGGGCAAACGGTGTATAGATGATGCACGGTTGTATTTTAAGTCTTTTTGACACAAACAGTTGCTCTATTGACGACTGGTGCACCGTGAGGAGTGTGTATGTGTGATCTTGCATGTTTGTGCTTGGCATTAGTGTGTGACGCACAGTATTCTAAGCTTAGATTTAAAAAAAAAATAGAATAATTGTGTAAAATCATTGTTAATCATGGCGTCTTAGAGCTCAATGTTACATTTTTAATATCATGTTTTAATCTGGGTGAACTTAAACATGTTCTGGCTCTTTTGATTCACCTTAATAAATGTATAGCCTCTTTGAATAATGACTATAATTGAGAAGAAAAAACAAATGGCTTCGTAGAGCCTTATAACGGAGAAATATCCATTGTTAATTCTGAAATAAATCATTTGACCTTTTAGGATCAAGGTAGTAGTTCTGTCTCAGCTGAAAGTATCTTGTCCATTTATCAATTTAAGTCAAGTGTGTATGCGTTTCTGTTGTTTTGAAGTGGATTATGGTGGTAATGATGAATACATTTGTTGTTGGCGTGAGGATGAAGATGCCAGGTTTACAACAATGTTCACATAGACCCGTATAACTCAGCAACGTTTCAGCTGAAAACACTCCGCTCAAAGCGTGTGCTTGGATTGGACTTCTGTCATATGGCTGACGTCAGAGTTTTTCTTGCTTTAGTTAGACCTTTAATACAGGTATCATGCTAATATTTAAAATGCTGAGACTTCGTTTGACCAGCTGTACTAGTCACATACATAAGAGTCAGAGCTGTCAGTCACAGGAAGTGGACCTAGGATTAGCCTAGTGTGTGTGCGTGTCGTTTTGCATGGCTATTGTTGCACATATTAAATATCTGAATGTTTTTGTCTATATATCTCATTTGTAATATAGCCTAATTCTTTTCAAAATATATGTTAACCTGTCTACTTGTAATTAAACATATAGATGGATATCACAGATTGCTGTGGTCTCATGTTAGAGTTTTTTGTTTATGACTCCTGTATTATTTAGAGTAGGTCCTATATAATTAAAATCCTTTTTGGATTACTACTTCCAGTTACTACTTCATTAGTCTGTATTTCTCCCCATTTACCTTGAAATGAGTAGATCTGAATATAACAATTTTTTATCTAGAAGTTTTGGCATATCTATATATTTTGAAAGGAACTTTTATTATTGCTCCAGTTTTTTGACAGTTGAATGCTTTTAAAGCAAGTAAATAGATACGCAACTACATTTCACTATTGGAGAAGTGCTGCAGCCGTGGTACTGTAGTTCTAGTTTCACTCTCAACTTGGCAAGTTGTCCAGCATGTACATTTTATCTAGTTAATACATATTTTGAAAGCAGCAGATTTTAAAAAGAAAATTTCTTCTATGTAAAATGCCAACAAAGGAAAATATTGGCCTGAGATGACAGTGATTAAATTATCAAAAGTAATTTCCTGCTAATTATCAGTGGTTCAAATTCAAAAGATGTAAATCTTTGGCTAAATAGTGATTTTGTGGATTGCTCAAGGCTGCATGTTTCCAAGATTGTGGGTTGTGCAGTTTGACATCATCCATGGGGTTTTCAGTTTCCAGAGCAGGAATTTCTAGAAGCTGCAGGGATCTCTGAATTTATGCAATCATGGCAACACTCTTTAACAACACGCTTAAGCTTCACGGCTGAGAAGAATATATATGATCATGATATATTTCAGTTTGCTGTGATAAATTTCTGATCATGTGCTTGGTGTAATTTGCAGAATTCTGTCAGCCATAAACAAGTTGAAAAACTGTTTGCAATACTAAATTATATGTAAAACTTAAGAGGTCACGTTGGCTCTACATCAGTTGGACAACAACTTCTCTTATATATTAATAGACCAAGGTCAAGTGAGACACAGCATGTTCAGAGTTTATTGTGTAAAAGATTATCATATACTTACACTATTCAATAGCTTTATTGCTTAGGATATTCCAGTTATGCTTTCACTTTTTCACTCAACAATATTAACATGAATGTTGTGCATCCCCTCAATGTTTGTTTTAATATATCTTTTAATTAAAATGATATGCATAGTTGGGAGAAGTAATTTTGTCGTACACAAGGAACTGTTTCACAGATTTACACCATGACTTTGATATTATATAATTTATTGTGAATATTGTTTTTGAAATGTATAATAAAGCAGTCTTCTGAGGTAAAATTGGGATGTTGCCAGTAAGCACAGCAAACATTTGTGGTAACTTCCTTTTTGAAGATTGATCATGTAGTATACGAGTCATATGTTTATTACCACATAGGCTTAATTACTTTATTTTAAATTGACAGTTTCTTACAGTGTTTCATTTGAGCTGTCTTAGTTTATGGATCAGGTCCAGCTCTTAGGTATTTTTGCCATTATTTGCTTACCATTATTTCTTTTTGACTTCCCTGTCAAAAAATACACTGATTACTCATGGACACTCACACATTCCTTATTGTTTTAACATTGCCAAGACTTTCTGACTCCTCATCAGTGGGAATACAAGGGGAAACCATGATATAAAATTACACTGCGGAGAGGGAAAAAAGCTGATAATAGTGGAATTTACTCTGAATTTTGGCTTAATTGTTTGACAGTTGATACCATGCTGACTCATACATTGTGTTCTGATATGTGCATTTAAGTAATTAAAAAATAGTAAAGATTTTTTTTTTATATATATAAAAAAAATGAAAAAACATTTTCCCAATATAATATGCTGTCTGAACTATAACCATTTCAACTTTCTCACAATTTCACCATCTGAATTTTCAAAGATATGTTGCTTATAATCAGTGTGAGCCTGAATTTTGAGTTAAGCCTAATAACATTGTTTTCTGTATAATATTCCATGTAGTGATGAGGAAGGAAATCTCTCTCCATTGCAAATAAACAGTTTAAGGTCACTAGGAACAGTGGGTGGGGTGTCTCTTGGAATGACTCAAAGAATTCCCCAATTTTCCTTTTAAAGCCATCTCTCACAGGAAAATCCTGTGTGTGTTTTGTTTGTGTGGGAGTGTCTCTTTGCACATTTTTTGTGAGTGGGTGGGAGTGTGGAATAGTAGAGAGAGTGAGAAACTGAGTGGAGTGTGATTTCACACACGTGTTTGTGTGTACGAATGCATAAGGACAGGTTGGTAAAGGAAGACCATAAAATGCATTTTATGTGTAGAGGAGCGAATGCTTGTGTTTTTTTCTTGCTGAATTCTGAGCCTGATTTTCCCCAGGTTTGTGTATTGCAGCGTGACAGCAGATGCTAAATATGTCTGTTTTGTGTGTGTAGTATGTCATGTGGGTATGGGAGAAGAAGCACACGCACACACTGGGACGCCCACAGTCTGTAGTACGCAGAAGGGTGCTATGGATCCCCCTCACAGCATGTGCACATCGATTGTTGATTTTGGCATATCTTCACATTATAGGACATACTACAATATTCACATCCCATATGAAACACTCTTGACAAATTATTTATAATTATCGTTATTTAGACTGTGAAAGCATACAGGTCTGCTGATACTGTCATATTGATCATTTTTTAATTTGAAGACACTCAAAATATATGACATATATGCAGAATTTGTTTTTGCAAGCCAACATGAATAAGAGTAACCTCTGTCCCAATGCAGCAAAATCCAGGGCTTAAACTGCCATCATATGCCATCAAATCTGGTTATCTTGATTTTGGAAGTTGGGATAAAATTCAGTCATTTTAATGGTGGATTTATTTTCATTTATTTTCAAGATTTTTGAGATGGTCACATGTTATTTTAAATGTGACTGTGTGTAATAAAAAAAAAAAAATATTAAAAATCATTTTACATATTTTGATGAATTTTTAATGCTACTATATTTAATAAATGGGTGGAACAAATATGGACACATAATTTAATTATTTTTTCATATTGTGTAGAATGTGTTTTGTATGAAACTTTTATTTTCAAATGAAAAACATTATAGTTTTTACTTTATTTATTGACTATTTATTTAAAAAGTCAACAGTGTTTTGTTTTTGACAAGAATTTTAGGTTTTTTAGTGTGTCAGCTAATACATGCTACTCGGAAAATCCACAGTGTACCAAAATCAAAAACAGATATTTGTCCCTGACAGTGGTGGCAGTGGATGAATATTCTTTAAATGTCCAAATTATACATTTGTTATTATTTAATATGCATTTGATAAAATTCTATATATGAAAAACTGAAACATATTTTTGTCTTCAATGGAAAGCTATAACCTCGAATTTAAAAAGAAAAAAAAAAAAAGCTATAACACTGACCATCATCTAAAAATTTAGCATAAAATAAAACAACATTATAAATACTTTTTAAGTGTTTCCCAATATGACTCGGAAATTTACAGCACTGTTTCAGAATAGAAAAGTAAAATAAGCAAGATATCTAGAAAGACTTAATATCTTTTCTGCACACTATAGAGGTCACGTGTCTATCACAATGCATCAAGTCTAAAATTGCCATAAAATGTTTGTCATTCATAATGGCACTAATTGAAATGTGACTTTCACCCAATGTGACTTTCTGTGTGTCCTTCAATCATTATGTTTAAATTGATTAATAAAATCAAAATCAAAGTACATGAATACACTTTGATCATCCAGCCTCATTTTTTAGAAAAGTTCTTAGTGTACTGGAGAGTGTGCATTGTGCATATTCTTTTTTAAATTCTTTGTTGCATGTGAAGCTTGCTTTTGTTATTATTTAGCACACCCACAGTCTGCTGTTTTGCTGTAGCTTTATACTCTGTATTCTATTTAAATAATTCTAATCTTATCTAAAAAATCTGCCTAAATGTAGACATTAGATGACTTGATGTCTTTTACCTTTTTGTGTAAATAGCACTACTTTTACTTATTTGGTCACATTCATACACTTGAAGCAGTATCTTCCCAATCACTCTGAACTGACAAAAAATAAATGTTTCTTTATCTCTCTCTCCCTGACTCCTTTCCTTCTTGTTACAGGTTGTTGTGAGAAGAAACCTCAAAAGAGCCAATTAAACGGGAGAAGAGAAATAAGACCAAAGGGGGGGAAAGAAATAGTTGCCAAACTAAAAAAGATGAGGCCACCAAAGAAACAGAGAGGACGCTCTCCTTTATCGACAAGAGCAAAAGGAGCAAGAAAACGAGGGGGCAAGCCTGAAGGACATTCACAAACAACACCACCTGCACCTTCACATCAGAAATACACTCCATCCAAAGAAGATAGCTCTCAGGACAAGCATATCAACAGTAGCAACATATCAAACAGTGAGGGGTTAAATAAGCAAATAAGAGAAAGGACAATGGAAACATCCAAATCTGAAGAAAATGCAGTAATTCTGAATAAAGCAAAAAGCCCCAGGAACATTAACGCTAACAATTTAACAGATAATACAGACTCAATCAAGATAGCCAGCAACGCACATGAAAATTTACACAGTAATAGCACAGACATCTGTAACACAAACACACAAGACTTTACTAGCACAAACAGTAAAGGTAGCAACCAACATGCAAACAGCGCTCCTAGCAATACACAAAACACAAATAATACAGCCAACAGTTTAAATAAAAGCAACTCTTTCAGTGCCAACCACACTTCCACCACACCCTCCAGTCGAAAAACAGCCACTTTCAAAGCCAGGGTGCCCAAGAAGAAATACATGTATGAACATCAAGCTTCCAGTACATCTCCCATCAGTTCGATCCCTGTAGCCCAACTCGCTCTTCATAGCAATCACAGCAATCATCTATGTTCTCCACACAACTCAATTTCTCAGAGCACTACTCCCGTGGTCAGAGATGATTTGGTTAAAGCAGATTCTGATCTGGACAATAGTGAGAATAGTAGGAGAGAAATAGGTAAAATAGCAAGCACAGAAGCTCCAAAAGGAGATAGAACTAAGGGTGATATGTTGAAAAGTGAGATGCCTTCTGAAAGAGAAAAGGTGATCCAAGGAGTGGAAATAGATGGATATGGGGAGCAAGCCCCAAATTCTGTGCGCTCATCATCCACAGACACAGCCAGTGAACATTCAGTGGATCTGGAAGTACCTGAGCCCTCTTGTGTGCAGCTAAATACAGGTAACCACGTAAGAAGATTCAACCTGTCCAACAATTCAACCCTGTCTGTCCTCCTGTCCCCCAATCACACACAAACTGAGCAGAGAGGGTCTGCAACAATAGCAGAAGCACTAGCTAAAGGACTGAAAAACCAAAGGGTGCTAGCACGTAGACGACCAAGAAGAACTTTAAAGGAAGACAAGAAGCTGATCAAGGAATGTGTATTTATTTGTGGTGTGGTGCGTGGGTCCAGTAGAGAGCAGCTGAATGTAGAGTTGCAGATTAATGGGGAGGGGACACTGCTCTCATATCCATTTCATACTTTAGTAAGTCGTCCACACCAACCCATTGACCTCATTTTAGACGCCCCACCCCCAGGAAATGAACTTGTGGAGGTTGGGACGCGTGTTTGTGTGCCTTATGGAGGAGATAATGATAGGGAGTGCTACAGAGAAGGTGTGGTTGCTCAGGTAGACTCTCATTCAGCTTGCCCCTACATGGTGCTTTTGCAGGAGGAGTTGGACCAGAAGAAGGAGAGGTGTAGCAATGAGGAGACGCAACAGACATCAAGTACACAGACTGTATGCGTTGCCCGCCAGAACTTGCGTCTCCTTGTTCCGCCATGGGATGGGGTTATGAGAGAGAAAGAACGAGAGGAGAGAGAGCACAGAGAGGAGATAGAAGTGGAGAGGGAACTATGTCAGTTAAGTGAGGGAATGGATTTGGTAACTGCAAGTACTCCCAGGGACAACTGCAGATTTCCATCCCCACACACAGGGGTTCATCACTATGGAAGCACACATCTTTCATCTTCCACTTCACCAGCAGTTGTGATGGTAGCAAACAATATGTTTACTTTAGCAGCTAGGACGGAGGATGAGGGAACTGGGAATAGGGCAAGAGTTAGAGAAAGAGAACATGAGAGAAAGCAATTGCAGACTCCAGAGGTGGACATGGAGGTTTTGCGGCTTAACATGGCACCACTCAGAGATGGTGGAGGACACTTAGTCTCAGGGGGACCAAAAACATGTGCACCTAATCAGCACAGACAAATTTTCTCCAAACCTCCTGGGTATCCAAGTCCCATTACAGTGGTGCGAGGCATCTCTGGGACATCTTTAGGAAGTCCACAGCCAACCCCTTCACCTGCAATTTTAGGGTCTGATGGAGGGATCTCTCACCCTATGCCACCCTCTGTGCCTCCTTCCCCCAGCTCTAGGGGTTCTCTGACACCTCTAGAAAAGACTCCTACACCTTCACAGACCTCCACCCCAATACCAGGGAGTTCTGCCTCTTCTTCTGCTTCTTCCTCAAGATCAAGGACACCTTTGTCAGCTGCCCAACAGAAATACAAGAAAGGCGATGTTGTTTGTACACCTAATGGAATCCGTAAGAAGTTCAATGGAAAGCAGTGGCGGCGTCTGTGCTCACGAGAAGGCTGCATGAAAGAGTCCCAACGTCGTGGCTACTGTTCTCGTCACCTCTCCATGCGTACCAAAGAAATGGAGGGAGCAGTGGGAGAGAGAGGGAGTGGAGGAGGTGGAGAGAGTAGCTCAGGGACCGTGACCCCTTCAGATCTGCGGGGTCGTGCTAGCAGTGAATTTGATTGGGATGAGACTTCTCGTGACAGTAGTGAGACAAGCAGCCGAGGTACTGACTCTCGCCCACGTCTTGGCTTGCCATCACTGATTTCTCAAGATTACTCTCGTTTTGACTTTGATGAATGTGAGGCTGCAACTATGCTGGTATCTCTGGGCTCAAGGTCTGTAACACCCTCATACTCACCAATTTCAAATCAGTCCCCATTCTCACCTACACCTTCCCCATCAGCATCACCACTTTTTGGCTTTCACCCTGCAAATTTCAGTCCTATTACTGCCTCTCCAGTCTTGCCTCCTCGCCGCCACAAACACCCAAGTGGTACCAACAGTGGTGTCCCAAAACATGGAACAGGAGGCACAGAGAGGGAGAAAGACAGACACTTGTCTGGTATTGTGCCATCCTTCCACACCAGTCTAACCTTCACTGTACCTATGAGCCCAGGCAAACGCAGGACGGATGCCCCACCTCCCCCAACTCCATTGTCACAGGAATATGCCAAACCTGATCAGGAACAAAGCTGTCGTGACTCTTCCCTTGTAACAAATCTCTGCATTATCTCTCCTCAGACCACTACTGTCACACACCCCCAAAGACTGCCTTCAACCACTGCCTCTTCCCCACCAGCTTCTCCCCTAAGCTTAGAATCAGGTTCACAATCTACAGTGTCCCAGCAGCCTTTGAGAGACTCTCCAGTAATAGTGAGAAATCCTGAGGTTCCTTTAATAAAGTTTACAGAACTCCCACTGGCTAGAGTTGCAGCGGTGGACAGGACCAATTCCACAGAAAATAGCCAAACTGGTGTACATCCAGAGACAGGACTACAGGTTCCTGTTCCAATTAACGCTGCTTCCACTAATGGATCTGTCTTACTGCAGAATCCCACCTCAACTCTTGTTCTAGTGTCTACTACCTCTTCCATTCCAAACCCAACCCCTGCAGGTCTACCTACGCAATCCAGCGCCACTTTAGCCTGCATATCAGTGCCTAGCCCTGTCCCAGGGCCTGGTCTCATTGGTGCGGGTGATGGAGGGGGACAAGATAAGAGTGCCCCAGTGACGCTGCAGCAGCCTGTCCCTTGTCATCCTGCTCCTACTGCCCTGCTGCCGCTCATACTTCCCACAGAGACCTTGCATCCTGTGCCATGCAAAGACATCATAATGGGCCGACCTGGAACTGGTAAGAGAATTCAATATTTACGTTTAATGGTAACACCAAAGTTTAAGTTGTTATTCCCTGGGCAGATGTTGTTTTGCTTCAGTTACATAATAACACATGCGAAAATGCCATGTCAAACTGATTCAATGAAAATTTAAAATAGAAAGTATTTAGAGAATAAAGATACACCATTATTTAACAACTTTTGTCTATCCACACAAAACAGATTTAGATCATTAAATTAATGTAGTGGCAAAGATTTAACATTGCTCTTCTTGAAGTTATGTAACTTTTCAGTAGCAAAACTATTTTACTTATTGTTTTTTATTGAAGTAATTTTTTTGTCACACACAGTATTACATTGATCTTATAAAACAGTTAGTTCCTGTCCTTGATTCTGATTGGTCAGTGGCTGTGTTTTATTCACAATAAAACATGGCTATGACCGCTTCACCCAACAGTTGTGTATCACTACACAACACCCTTAGCAACCACTCTAAGCAACGTAAACTGTATGTTCTCAATTGATACTGTTCATTGAATCTTACTGTATTATGTAGAAGAGTATTGTGAGAAAGAGATCGAGTGAGTGAGTTAATTACCTGCATTCAGATTTAGCATTTTCCTTCAGGTCAGTCCTATGTTCATAATAAAAAATCTGTTTAAATGTCCAATGTATTATCTTGTCCTTTTAACAGTTAAGGGGTTTTCCCATGACTGACAGCACTAGTCAAAGCATGTCAGTTGCGTCTTGTTCCGTGTTCACAACAATTCAGTCTTTTCAATGTAAAAGTCTTCACTACTGACTGACACACTCTTAAAGACAGTCTTTGCAGTCATCTAATGGCGTAATAATGTAACTTCTGTTGCTGTTCACGGTCAGAGACTATTTTTCTGGCGGAAGGAAGGCTTTTATTGAAAGTTTACTTCATGAAAGTTGCATTAATACATATTTTTGGCTTTAATATTTGTATTGTGTGGTAACCGTTTTATAAAAGCAATAAGGTACTCAAAGCTAGTGCTGTATCGTGAAAAAGTCATGGCTGAACAGGTTGCAGGCACTCCGCTTCGCGTCATGCCTAACAACGCCCTTCAGCCGTGACTTATTCACGATACAGCACAGCCTCTCGTACCTTATTGCTTACTTATACCACAGCATTGGTGAATGCTTGGTTCTGATTGGTTAAAAGGTCTGATTGGTTTGGAGTTTGAGTTGTTGATTAATCTTCAATAACTGCAGTATTTTTTTCAGTAACTTACAGAGAGTTCACTCAAAAATGTAAATTCTGTCATTATTTGCTAACCCTTATGTTGTTCCAAACCTGTATTACTTTCCTTCTTCTGTAGAAAAAAAAAAAAAAAAATGTCCATAAAATTGTCCATAAAATGGAGGTCAGTGATAACCAAAATTGTTTGGTTACCAACATTCTTCAAAATATCTTGTGTTCTGCAGAAGAAAGAAAGTCATACAGATTTAGAATGATAAAAGGGTGAGTAAAAGATGACAGAATTTTTGGGTTATTGAAAATACTGCAGTTATTGAAGATTAATCAACATCTCAAAATCAAAACCAATCAGACCTTATAAACAATCCACATTCAACAAGCATTCACCAATGCTGTGGGATAAGATCAATATAATACTGTGTGTGACAAAAAATATTATTATATTGTAAAACATTCATTCTTATCCAGCTCAGTATAAAACATGGCACTCTCTATACTTTTGGATTCTGAGTAGTTACTCATCACATTCTGCAAAATGTATGATGACCATTACATTTTATAACTGATTATTGTCCTATAGGTGACTGGTAGTCCACAAACTATTGCTTTTATATAAAAAATAATTTCAGCACTCAGTTTTTTTTTTTTCCTGAAAATGACTGGCTATACTAATGGTAAATTATTCCTTACATAATATATTTCTAAATTTAATTTGTGTTGTAATATTAATGTTTCTTTAGTTCCTGGTTAAAGCTTTTCAGATTTTGTTAGCAGAGATGGTTTGGAAATTAGTTGAGAGAAACCTGTAATGACAAAACATTTTTTGAATAATAAGGATATTTTTTAAAAGAGGATATTAGTGCTTATTGGCATTAACTGGTTTTCTCATTTTACTGAATTACAAATGTAATATAAAAAATATTTTTCTTTTTGATATTTTTATTTGAAAGCACTGAAAATTACATTTAAAACGTATTTTGTTTTATTAACATTTTTATTTAAAAGAAATATGCTTCAAATATGTTTGCATAAAGAGCATCCTGCTTCAGTTTTTAAAAAATGTTCACATTATTTTGTAGTTTTTTCATTTTCTTGTATTGTTCACCAACCACATTTTAACATGAGGCTTAGTTTCTGCTGATGAAAAGCAGTTCATCTGCAATCACCATTCCTCACATGGTATCTTTTTAATTGTTCGATTTTTGCACCACATATATTGCTTTGAAATCTGGCTGAAAGACTCTATCTTGGTCTCATTTTGCCATGAAATCTTTTCACACATAGCTGCTGGTCTGGGTATTTTATTTATTTTTATTTTTTTGCTTTTATCTTTTTTTTTTTTTTTTTTTTTTTTTTTTTTACAAACTTTTACATTCAGGCCTATGCTATGCTGAAATCCTGATATGGTTGACTCTTTCTCTGCTACAGGATTAGTGTAATTAGTTCAAAAGTAATTTAATGTAACTTTAATGTAATTTTCTGAAATTTTAACCAACAGTCTCCATTTGTAAATTCAGACACATACTCTTTCCCTAAATTATGCATTTGTTTTACTTTAGCACCTTTGAAATGCTCTTTAGTCTTTATTTTCACAACTGTATTTCAGATTCTCAAATTGCATAGAAAAAACTATAGATGGAACACAAGGACAAAACACTTATTCAAACATTATTTTTTTCATTTTTAATTAATGTATTCTAAAATTAATGGCACATCAAAAGTATGATTTCTCAGTTACTCAGTTTCAGTGCTTGTAAATAGAAAAAAAATATTACAGAGAACTATATTTCTTTTAAATAAATACTCGTTTTGGTTTGAAAATATTTCAGGATTCTGTATTTCTAGATTAATATATATTGTCTCTTAAAATTGAGCTCAGAACTACGGTGTCTGTTTCTTTCAGGAATGAATGCTTTGGCATGAAAAGCAGGTAATTGTATTCTGGGTCTTGGATTTTGCAGTGTGGTTATAATCATCAGCTGCTGTAATAGTGGTGTTCGATTAGATGTTGCACTAGTCGTTGCTCTTGCAGTGCTGTTTTTAGCACAGTATTCAAAAAATGGTCATTACATGTTACATGGAAAAAAGAGAAAGCGAAGTAAAATGACAGAAAACTGAATTGAAACAGACAAAGGCTGAACTGAAGTGTTTATGAATTAGTTACACGTGTTCAGTTGTGTATGTGCCATGTATGTGTGTGCTACAGAATGACAGTTACATACATAACAGTGTGTGTTAATTAGGTGAAAGTTGTTTTATGTGGCTTGTATGCTAGTGTGATAAAAAATTATGTCTGGTGTTTAAGCTGTGATCAAGAGTGTGTATGGTGTGATAGAAGGAAAGGGAGTGTGTGTTGTGAAATGACAAGAGGGCCTTTGTAAAGATTTAGGCCTGATCTTGTAGGCCTGCCTTGACACGCAGGCTCATGAGAAGGACTTTAACACAGAGAGACAACACACGCAGTCTGTATAACAAAATTGCAGACCGGCTGAAAAGAAAAATAATCCCTAAATTCATAGAATCTGCCCAAAAGTTTATTTGCCTTTATTTTTGTATTGCTGTATTAATGGTAGCTAACCCCTGAGGTTAACAAAGTATTATAAGCCTTAAATTATAAATATTGTTCTGAAAATTGTAATTATTAATATCTTATGCAAAATTAAACAGAATATACTAAATAGGTTTTTTTTCTTCAGCTGATCAGTATATAAATTACATTTTGCAATGCAGCCAATGTTTATGATAATTGGCAAACTTTCTAATTCATACATTTAAAAAAAAATCATTGTTATTATTCAAAGTATGTTTGACTTTTTAAGTTTGTTTTGTTTTTTTCATTTTAGATAATTTTTACTTTTGTTATCTGCTGTGTGTGTGGTCCTGGTAAACCCTATGTTATGGGGACAAAATGGCCCCACAAGTATAGTAATATCAGAAATTTTTTATCTAGTGGGGATATTTTTTGGTACCCATGAGGAAAACTGCTTATAAATCATACTAATTTATTTTTTTTTAAATATAAAAATGCATAAAGTTTTCTGTGTACAGTTTGTACAGTATAAAAATCATTATGTCTATGGAAAGTCAACATTAAACATGGAAACCTGTGTGTGTGTGTGTGTGTGTGTGTGTGTGTGTGTGTGTGTGTGTGTGTGTGTGTGTGTGTGTGTGTGTGTGCGTTTTTTTTTTTTTTTTTGACATATCAGGACACAAATTTGTATAATGACATGGGTATGACATAGGTATTTCAAGGAGAGGGTGAATTATGAGGACATTACCCCATGTCCCCATTTTTCAAAAGGCTTATAAATCAAACAGAATGAGATTTTGTGAGAAAGTAAAAATGTGCACAGTTTCCTGTGATGAGTAGGTTTAGGGGTAGGGTTGGTGTAGGGCGATAGAAAATACAGTTTGTACAGTTTAAAAACCATTACGCCTATGGAATGTCCTCACAATTCACAAAATCAAACCTGTGTGTGTGTGTGTGTGTGTGTGTGTGTGTGTGTGTGTGTGTGTGTGTGTGTTTGTGTTTGTACGTATTTAACCATATTTTGGGGACAACACAGATGTGAGCTAAATCTGACAAAACCTCCCAAACCTCTTTTTAGTACATTGTCATTTGCAAAAGTCTGTAAAAAAATAAAGTGAAAAATAATTGAAAAAATGCAGAAAGTTTTCTGTTAAGATTAGGGTTAGGTTATAGTATTTATAATCGTATTTATAACTAGCTGTATAAAAACAATATAAGTCTAGTTCCATATTTAGCTAAGTAAAATCTGTGTGTGTGTGTGTGTGTTCTTATTTCAGATGTGTTTACATAGCGAGTGAATGTGGATGTTTAGGATGTGGATGTTTGCGTTGTCCTAATCAGTTATATACAATTACTGTTATTTTCCCCAAAAGTGCAAAGCTGTTTTGCTGTTTTTAGCCGATTTACTTCACAACTGAAAAAAACTATTTTCAATTTGAAAAAATACTCTTATACAATTTACCAACCCATCACTGCATCATGAGTGAACAGATCATATTTTTGAGTTATTGTTGATAATGTACATTAGCTTAAAGGTTAAAAGTTAAACGTTTGAATATAATAAATATATCTTTATATCAATGTATTTGATTGACTGAACACAAGAATTGCAAGTTTGTTCTCAATTGTCATTTACCATGACAAAGACCCCAAACATTAACATTATCATTTAATCCACACTCTCTGCAAACACAGATGCCGTCACAAACAATTAACAATATACGTGCCTTTTTCCATCCCTATTTTTTCCCCTAAAATCTGTAAAACTGTACTATAACACTGAGAGCAGTTACTGTAAACATCAGATTTATGTTGCGAATTTTAAACTGATAAAGAGACAGTATAAATATATACAGCAAAACTTCAACTCTCATCACTTTAATTACATGTATTGTAGACTGTGTTTTTATTCTGGGCTATAGTATAATTTTGTCCGTATTTAATACAGCATTTCCGAGAGGTACCGTGTAGAACAGGATCTCTTCCATTTATGTGCAGAGTTTTGAGTCGCCATCTGTCGTATAGTCTAACTCTGCAATGTTTATCACTAATATGGTAGAACAGTGTCTCCCTTTTCAACATTGCTGTACTCACAATGTCAATTTAATTCTCTTTATTTTTTCCTTTTCACCCACTTATTTATGTCGGCCTTTTCTACTCTGTTTCCTCACCTATTTCTCGCTCTCTATCTTTCTCTCTCTCTCTGGTGCAGTGCAGAAGTCTCGCTGTTTTTTCTCTGATCATAGAGTTTTCCCGGGAATGCCAGCCATTCCTTTTTTGTAGGTTTCTCCTTGACAACACAAACATGTATATATTTATATAAATCATAGCATATATAGTCAGCAAGTTATACAATATTTTTTCATTACTATATTTTGTGCCATTTTTTCTCATATTCTAGATTTTAAGGTGCATGTTAGTATTCACTGAATGTTTGATTTCTATGTTATATCTCAAGGGAGATCATAGGATCTAAAAATGTATTCTCGTAAGACTCTTGCACATACATTCACATAAAAGCCCCCGTCTCTGGCTGTAATCTCTCCTTCACTCAGTTCTGTGTCTGCCAAAGCTGTGATCCCCATCGCTTTTTTCCATAGAACAGTGCTGCCCCCATGTGAGAAGAGTGTGCCATTACAAGCAGTCAAGAAACGTACCTGCATACAGTTTCATAGCTACCTTTTTTAAATCTGTGGTGCATTTCATGGAACTGCACCAGATTCTATCAGACGCTCCTAGCTGTGTTAAAAATGTTATGAGTATGTAAGTGAATCAACAGATACAAATACAGAAATCCAACATGGTGGATTTTTGGTTAGCCACCGTTTTCATTTCTTTCCCCCTCCATATGTCTTTTGGAAAAATAGCTGGAATGCTGGTACTGGCAGATGGCAGCAGTGATATAAATATCTTACAAAAGGGCAGTGTGTGTGTGTGTGTGTGTGTGTGTGTGGAGATGCCATGGTCAGTGGTCACCAAAGTGGCATGAGTAACAGTACCCATAAAGCTGTTGCCATGGAAACAGGGAGTGGGCTTTTTTAGATTGTTTTTTAATCACATAAAAACAATGATTGGATAGGAGGAAAAGAAAGGTTTTGTAGCACTGGGTTTACACTATTAACCCTCAATCAGCTTCACCCATCTCTGTTTGTGAGAACTGTCACTCACAGCGGAATAACTGCTTATTTTTTTATATTTTACTGGCATTTTCATGTATTTAGATATGTCCATATTATTAAATTAATAAGTAGTGAGTGATGTCATATTTTGTTGCGAGTCATTCTCGCTGGAATCGGCAAGGAAAGAGTTAACAACTTGTTTACTATAATCATAGTCTGAGCTGGAAGGTCTCGGCCTCACATTATTGGCTGTTGCCAGGAGCTCAGCGCAAGCTCAGTGGCTGAGAATGAGTAGCCCCTCCCATTGCTCTGACATTGTTATATAGAGGAGACATGTCTCTTGATAACCCATTCTTACTTCAGTTTGATGTGCATGGGTGTCAGTACATCAGTTCAGACTGTAAATATGTGTGCCCACATAATCTCTAAAAAATTTTCCATCATCAGTCCTTATTTCGTAGTCAGTTTGCAGATTTTTTTGTCTCTCCTTTTCTGTCATTCCATTACCATCTTCCCACATACAGCGAGCGAGGCCCTGTTTTCTCAACTTTCACAACTCCCTCCTCCCCTCCTCTCCATAGAATGACTCTTGTTCTATTTTTACTCGCCTGACTTGAACAGTTTCCCCTTCCCACCCATTTTCCCTCTCTTTTCTCAAACATTCCATGACCACTGATTTTTTTCATCTACTCTTTAGTGTCTTTCTGTTTCATGCTGGTGTATGACATGTGTAGGATAATCTTCAGGCATACATATAGAGTGGAATGTATTACTCAGATAATAGTATGTGATAATATTATTTGGCCACTGTGTTTATGTGGAAAATGTTACTACGCTTATGTCTACTATGTCTTCGTATTTTCTCTTTCTCACACACAAATCTTCCCCATTGTAGCGTGACTGTTTGTGAGAGGACTGGCTGACACTGGGCACAAGGCCAATACCCCTCTGCCCCATACAAACAAACCAGTCACTGAACTCCGCACACACACATAAACCTACACACAGGCCCGCTGACACTCATAGGCGCTGTTAGCATGCCTCTGTCATGCTGCTTGAGAGTTGTATACATTGATAATAGTGTTTTGGACAGTCACCTTTGTCTGTGACGTAATCACTATCAGCCGATTTACTGGTCAATGTCCTGATGGCAGTAACCGTGGTCACCGAGTTTATTCTCTGACCTATATTACTGCACTCTACCAAAACAAAGTTCGCTGTGCTTTAGTAAGTTATTAACGTTAAATATATAGTAAAAGATGGGGGGGAAAATACAACTGTATGTGAAGAACACATCTCTCTTTCTTAATTTGTCTTTGTTTATTGCTGGTTTGCTTAAAGGGTTAGTTCACCCAAAAATGAAAATTCTGTCATTAATTACAAAACCCGTAAGACCTTCGTTAATCTTCGGAACACAAATTAAGATATTTTTTGATGAAATCCGAGAGCTCTCTGTCTCCTCCATAGGCAGCAATTTAATTACCAATTTCAAGGCACAGAAAGGTAGTAAAAACATCGTAAAAATAGTCCATGTGACTACAGTGGTTCAACCTTAAAGGGTTAGTTCACCCAAAAATGAAAATTATGTCATTAATGACTCACCCTCATGTCGTTCCAAACCCGTAAGACCTCCGTTCATCTTTGGAACACAATTTAAGATATTTTAGATTTAGTCCGAGAGCTTTCTGTCCATCCATTGAAAATGTATGTACGGTATACTGTCCATGTCGATAAAGGTAATAAAAACATCATCAAAGTAGTCCATGTGACATCAGTGGGTTAGTTAGAAGTTTTTGAAGCATCTAAAATACATTTTGGTCCAAAAATAACAAAAACTACGACTTTATTCAGCATTGTCTTCTCTTCCGGGTCTTTTGTTCATCCGGGTTCACGACTCGGGTTCAGTGAACCGCAGCGCACTGCTGACGTAAGACGCTGCTGACGTGTTATCTGGTGCGCCAGAGTTTCGTTTACAGTCTGAGGGAGACGCACGCTGTATTCAAGCTATTTTTTAAAATGGTGCGTAAGTTTGCAAGTCGCGGATGTCCTAATCGCCAAAAACAACAACGTAAAAGTGCATTACCAACGCCGACAGATGAAAGGATTCAATGGAATCAATTCAATGGAATCAATTCAATGGAAAGGATTCCGAAAGAGAATACAATGCTGAATAAAGTCGCATTTTTTATTATTTTTGGACCAAAATCTATATAAGATGCTTCAAAAACCCACTGATGTCACATGGACTACTTTGATGATGTTTTTATTACCTTTATGGACATGGACAGTACACCGTACATACATTTTCAATGGAGGGACTGAAAGCTCTCGGACTAAATCTAAAATATCTTAAACTGTGTTCCGAAGATGAAAAGAGGTCTTACGGGTGTGGAACAACATGAGGGTGAGTCATTAATGACATAATTTTTGGGTGAACTAACCCTTTAATGTTATGAAGTGACAAGAATATGGTCGCAAAAAACCAAGCGTGCCACACAAGTCCTGAAAAGTGAAGCCAAAGCATCTTGATCGCCCCCAGGTGGCTGGAAGCAGTATAGGTCATAAATCCCGCCCTCTCCAAGAAATGTAATGGGACATGAGAAAAACTAAACAATCAAATTAAACATCAGGCTGTTTTTATCACGCTGGTGTTAGTTCAAGTGTTCGTTCTTTAAAACAGTTTGGTTTTAGTTCGTTATTTGATGGTATAAAACGGGGGTATGATGTCATGATTGACAGCTGAGATTGACAGTGAAGTGTCACTGAGGCACCAAAAGACTTTTTTCAGGATCTTCGCAAGGTGATTGGAGCTTTAACTTTAATTGCTACATTTCTATAACTGTTTATTTCACACTGACATAATGATTTGTTCTGAGTGTGGCTGAGTATCGCGGCTCCACTTCATGCTCACTACTGCGCAGACTCAAGACTCAAGATGTCAGCGCCATATTGGCACATTGGCGGCTTCAGTTACTACAATGAAAGAGAGTGAATTTGCATCATCCATTCATTTTTATAACCTATGGCTAAAACAAAACAAAAAAAAATGACTTTATTCAACATTTTCTTCTTTTTTCTGTCAATCTCCTACACTGTTCATGTAGTAAACACAGTGCAGTGCTTCCATGTTCTACCTCCGAACGCCGACTCATTATTTGCCGGCTCCTGCGTCAGCATCACATGCACACATCGTCGTCATTCGGACGTAGAACATGGAAGCGCTGCACTGTGCTTACTACGTGAACAGCTTAGGAGAATAACTGGAAAAAGAAGAAATTGTTGAATAAAGTCATTGTTTTTGTTTTTGCGCACAAAACGTATTCTCGTCGCTTCATAAAATTAAGGTTGAACCACTGTAGTCACTTGGACTATTTTAAAAATGACTTTAGTACCTTTCTGGACCTTAATAAAAGTGGTAATTAAACTGCTGTCTTTGGAGGGGTCAGAGAGCTCTCGGATTTCATCAAATATCTTAATCTGTGTTCCGAAGTTAAACGAACGTATTACAGGTTTAGAAAGACATGAGGGTGAGTACTTAATGCCAGACATTTTTGGGTGAACTAACCCTTTACATTTGTGATGTATGTACAGCTGTATGGTCTCCAAGAAAACCTCTACCCAATGACCTAGCTTATTTGTGTCCTGTTTTCTTTTAACCCCACACACTAGGCAATAGAGACCAAAACCATACTCTTGCCCTGACTTTTCACTCCTGAGAGGTGTTCTAGCAGACAGGCGTTCAATTCATATAAGCAAGAGTGATGTTGTACTGAATATAAGCACGGCTGTGAATCATCCGCAAGTAATTACAGCTGTCAAAAGTGTGATGTTGCTATTATACAACAGTTCTATATGCAATAAATATCAACGCCATGAACTCAAACCAGCAGAGCGATACAAACTACGTTACATCTCAGTGCTGTTACACTAAATATCACTCTTGGAAAGCAGCTCAGATTCGAGGACCGTAGCGAACTGTTGTATATTGTGAACTAAAGTGATGAAAATTGTGAAGTATAGAAAATGTGCAAATTCTATTGCTACAGTTGAGTAATGATTGTTGTTTTGCATTTGTTGGTAATGCTCGTGCCTTATTTTGACAGATTCATATTGACTGCAGATGATGTGGCTTTAGTGTGAAAGGAAGTGGACGTTACATTTCCTCAAGTTATTTTTGCACTACTTAAACTACTTACTAATACTTATTTTTGCACTACTTAAACTACTTACTATTAGTGTATGTATTTTTTTTTAGTAAAAATTATTTAAATACCAAAATTTAAGTTAAATGCATTTTAATTACTTAAGGTTTCATTTGTTTTATTCACTTTAATGTAAATAAATAAAACACAAATGTGTCTGTTTTAAAAGTACTATCATATAGATGTAATATTTACGTGTGTTTATGGCGCCCTCTTCTTTGATACGACCACAAAAATAGTATTACATTCTAACTACTGTTATGAAGGGAGTCCAGGTTATGTGAGGATTTGTAGTCACATGCCTTTGAGTCTTATTAATCTGTCCTAAAATAATGCATTCGTCGTAACTCATAATAAACTCAAATCCCAGAATATGTATAGTACCTGTTATGACACGCTGAGCTTCTTTGCCTGCTTCAGCGTCACAGTGGGACCAAATATCACGAGATCGTACCCACGTAAAGTCATGCCCCAGATTCTTGTTTCGTGTTAAATATTAATTAGCTCCTTGTTCAGCCGCGGCCAGTGAGACGCCGAAAGGCAGAGCTGGATTTGCATATGACTGACATTCCAACGCACGCTCCCACCAATCAGCGTGTCGGATTGTCTTACGATAGGTTGCGTCGTAGACCAATCTAAGAAAGCACTCGGAGAGTAAAAGGCGGGTCACGGGCTGGGCGAGGTTGACACGCTGAGAGAACGAAAGAGGGCAGCCTACTATACAACAGGAGGAAGAGGGAGGGAAAGAGAAAGAAAGAACGGGTTTGCGAAATGAGAGAGGAGAGCGAAATCGAGGGAAGAGTCTTGGCCAACTGAATGATGTTATGAGACAACGACTTCTTTACTACGAACACCTACGGAGCGAGCCGAGGGGAGCGCGTAAGCCGCCGCGGATCGGAGAGTGACCCTGCTGCAGGAGAACCGCACTGGACTTTAGGGGCTGTTATTACAATTAAGACCCGTCATTTCATCACAACAGCACTGCGCCGGATCATCTCTGATCAGCTTTTCTTCTCTGTTTTGTATTTCCCCGCCGTTGTCCGTAGCGGGTTAGGGCACGGCGGAGTTTCGCGCAGTCATCTGGTAGTGGATCTCTTACTAGTTTCACGAGCGTGTCAGAGCCGACGGCGAGGAGTTTACTGCACGATTAGCCTTTTGGATGAGACTTATTGGGGCCGGGGTGTGTGCGAGGGAGGGGGTGTCGGAGCAGGCATTTAAAAAGAGAAGTCGCTGCAACTAGAATTCAGTTTAAGGGAAACGTGCTTCGTTTTTAAGCCTGAACTAGATCAAAATAAACCCTCCGAAGGAAAGTGGTAGTGTAAGATAAAGGAGAGCAGGACAAAACGATGCTTTCTGCGTTAAGGAGTAGAGGATCAGCGTGCGGTTGTACAATCTACAGGGGTTTCATTTTCTTTGACAATATGAGATGCTGCTATTATTCTGGATGTAGTCAAAAGTGGATTTGTTTGGCAAACTAGTGTTTCTATCAAAGTGTAGACCATTTCATTGACAAGAATACTAGATTTTCTGCGTATATCACGAACAGTAAGGCTACAGTGTTACTACAGTGTAACTAATGATTGTTGGTCTGGCACACTGCACAGGTGTTGTTTGCCTGTTTCTCTGCCTTTTACCCGAGACCGCTGGCTTTGGTAGTTTCTCACTGCCGGACATCGTTTCTTCCCTTTTTTAAATCTGGGTGTTTTCGTGTCGCGCTACAGCTTTACGCCGTGACATGAGGACAGGTTCTGTGGTAGCGCCCGGCGGTGCGGATGCGAGACCAGGGGCGTTCCCGAGGGGACGGACTCATCTGGAACTGTGCTGCTGAAACCAGGTCCGGATCTCCCAAATGCAGCCCCTAAACCAAAGTGGCAGAACAAAATGAGTCCGGTTACTTGTATGCTATGCAGGATGTAATTATGCGTTTATCAATCAGATATTAGTCGGGAAACCAGGCTTTGTACGTCAAACTGATGAATTTGGATCAGATGTGAAACAGGATGTGGATCTGATAAAGTGCACTGACAGCCAGGGAGAATAATAGTGACCACGTGAAAAAGATAGATGTGTGTTACATATGGCCTTTTATTACTAAGCATTTGATACGTATCATTTCCCTGCCTGATGCATATTATCTTTCGTTAATCTTTTTTTAAAGAGAAAATCGCTTCCGTTGTGTGTCGCAACCCAAAGAATAAATTACACTCGTGCTGCGGGTGTAAGTAGCACCATGACCATGCTAACCTGCTAAATTGGCAGATTTGGGCTTCCCATTTTCGCGACGATTTTCGGAGATAACCGTGTTCACGTTTTTAGGCATTGCTTATTTAATGCCTGTATTGCTCTTTTGTTTTTATAAATGTAATTCATATTTTTTGGTTGCCAAATTCGTGATCTTGTACATGTAAATCCCCCTGGGCTGAGCTGAGCTCAGGTCGCGGACTGTTGCACTACTCGAGCCCGAGGATGACCGTGAGGCCTACTTAACCCCTTCATCCCCGCAGCTATCCGTCAATGTAAACAAGCTCGGGCGAGGAGGGGGCAAACAGGACCAAAAATAAACTACATCATCCAAATAAAACCAAACCCGTTTCCGCATTTCGAACCTCAGCAGTCTATATAATAGTAACTGTGTACACGAAAGTGTTTTAACGCCAAGATCGTCATTTGTTATAATCTGCGCGTTCCTGGAGGTGGAAGTGCGCTTTACTCTATTCTGTGCGGTACCTGATATCACGCTGTCATCATTTTTACTCGAATATGATCTGATGTCTGAGCCAATAAATCTGAGAATACAGAAGGACGCGTTTATAAACTACAGATTAGTGTGACTACACGACGGCATGTCAATACAAGAACATTTGGTACCAACGTGAAACTCCAGTAGACGGATGCTGGCAGCATCGATTATGGCCGCTTATTTTCATCGCTGGACTCAACATCACCTGTCTGGGAAAAGCATCATGTGGATACTTCATTTTTAATCGCAAGGACTTGTTTTTACCTTATATCAGATGAACGTTTGAAACATTACTTCTATTTAATATTACATGTTTGTGAAGTTTTTCCTGTTTAAAAAAAGCATTTCAAGCCTATTACTGAACCATGTTTTCATCGGAAAGCCCGCAGTATCTTCGCCAAGGACTCAGCATGTTTGGTCAGTCATTATTACTCAACGTGTCTGAATTTGTTTTCCCTTATAGAAGGAAAAATGAACTGTTTTGCAGTCGAAATAAAGTATTCGTATGTCGTGGCTATGTAGTTGTAACGGCGTCACAACATAACTGCATGAACATTTTGTTCCTGCATCAAATTATTTTCAAGTGATTGTTTGGCGCCAAATACTGCTTGATTAATATCAGTCTGGAACAATATATGTCAATGCACTTACTGTATTCATGATACCCAGACTTTTTTGTAATGTATGGCACTCTTAAAGCTACATTTTTTTACACTTATAACATTTAAATATTTATGATAGCTTGGTTTAACAACATGATAGCTACCATAAATAATATTACTTGTTAGCCTGCATCTTAAATCATGTGAGAAGTTTTGGTCTGTTTGTCCTTGCTCTTCCTCCTTCATTTTAATGACTAAATTTACTAATGGGTTTGATATTATGGAGAGTGCCACTTAAATGTTTACATATCATCAACATAATAAATAAATATTGAGACATCTATTTATTCCAAGCAGCTAATGGTAAAATATTTATTATATGCATACATATCTAGTCATTTATGTGGCTTGTCAGGCTTTGATTTGGCTGTTGATATGGTTTATTACTTGGTGTTAATACTGGCTTGAATGAATTCTCTGTTGTTTTCTCCTGTAGTGTGGACTAATGTTGAGCCCAGATCGGTTCCAGTGTTTCCTTGGCATTCATTGGTCCCTTTCCTGGCACCCACCCAATCAGATCCATCGGCTCAACCTGGTGAGGGCCAACAAACTGTCAGTCATCCCCAGACAGCTTCTCTGAAGAAAGGTAATTTACTTTGTACAGCCATTGTCTGATTCCAAAAATAGCTAAAATGTGTTTGTTAACCTTTTGAGATTATACAAAACTATTTGTGGTCGATAATAAAAACATTTGGAAGCATATTTCCTGGGATAGTCCGGATTCTGTTATGTATTTGGCCTCACCTGTCACATTTGCAGTGACTCGCTGTAACTCTAGCCTCTGTAATTTAGCCATTACCCAGTGCAACAATTGACCCCCGAGGTTGCCAGATTGGAGGGATTCATTAAAGATGCTGTAATGAATAACTCGGCTTTCACTTTCAGAGTCTCAGAGCGGGTCAGTGCTGAAGGAGATTATAGAGGGAGCACATAACCCTTCCTCACGCCCCACTCCCTCCGCTGATGAACTGCCCCCGGAGAGAGAGAAGGATGCGGAGCGAGAGAGACCTGACAGTGAAACAGAAAGTGACGTGGATGATCCGTGAGTTGTCTAGTGTGTGTTGTGTGTGAGATGCGTCATTCTGTTTGAATGTGTTTTGTTGCTGGTATTCCTGTGTGTGGAAAAAGCTGCATAATGGCACCACAAAGAAAGGGAGAACAAAAGCATTCCACTTTCTCCTGTGTCTGTGTATGAATGACAGCAGCAAACCAGAGGCAGTTTACATTAATGAACTGTCATCTGAATACACTTCTCCCACTTGTTTTCCCCTCTCCTTTATAATTCACATATAAAATTCAGCTCCATTTATAATCATCAAATCATCTGGTACAGTTCCTGCTAAATGCGTTTTACCCCATTAAGCTTATTGTATTATCTTTGCATTAAGGTGTTATTGACATTTGTGAAGCATCCATCTCTTTAATATTGTACACTGGATATTACAGACGTGTTTACACCGCCTTCTGTTTTGGCGGTGGGCTGCAAAGCAGTAGCTCACTGACACTGTGCATTGCAGTTTTCAGTAATTGGCTCAGTGCTTTCTGCTGTATTGTTTTACGGCACAGTGAAGGGCCCTGAGGGTTGCAAGAGTGAAATTGGAGGATCTTTTGAGCCTGTTTTGGGCCACAGTAGCTATACGGTTGTGACGGTGTAATAATTATCAGTTAACTAATACCAAAATGCTTGTATAATAAAAAACCCATCTTAAAAGTCTTGTGAATTCAAGTAGAAATACATCATCCTGATATCTCTGCAATTAATTAAATAACTCAGGATGATGGTGTGTTGTTCTCACACTTGTTAAAAATAGGCAGCTGGGATCAAATGCTCCCTTTGTAGTCATGCTTGTAGTGTGAGGAATAATAATCCTTGTTGTAAGCAAGAAAGAGAGATTGTTTCAGAGTGAGCTGTTGTGCATGTTTAGTAAAGCTAGATGGGGATAATCAGTATAGCATTATACTGGGATAACGCATACTGCTGGATCTCCACTAATTCTTCTCCTCAATTAACATTTAATATGTTCAACTGGCATTTTTGTGTCCAGGTTTTTCCCCGGTGTTCTTCCTGATCCGCCAATTTCTGCGTCTCCTGGAAAGCGTAGATCTCAGTCCCTCAGTGCACTGCCCAAAGATGACAAATCCAGTCCTGGCAAGGTACACGTTTACACATGTACACTATCATTCAAAAGTTTGGGGTCTGAAATCAAATACTTCCCTACTGTATAGTATGTGAAAAACAGTACACCAAAAGAGTAGTATGTCCGAATACATAGTATTCGAAAAACAGTAGGAGAAAAGTCCCGGATGACCTGCTACTTCCGCAGAGATACTAAAGCACACATTCGATGGACACTTTACTGTCCCGTGAGGCCACGGGAGGGGATTTATGAATGGATGTGAAGCGACGCAACTGACACTGCTAGGTCACACATGGCAGTAACATGGCGAATGTAGTATGTTTGAATTTTATTCATACTACCCATATTCATACTATATAGAGTGTACTTTTTTAATGACTGCAAAGTAAATTCAAATTCAAATGTAGTACCTACTCAGACAGGACTTCACAACGTAAGACTTTTTAATGTGGTTGAAATAAGTCTATTATGCTAACCAAGGCTGCATTTATTTTATCAACAATACAAAAAATACTCTTTTCTATTTGAATATATTGTAAAATGTAATTTATTCCTGTGATGCAAAGCTGAATTTTCAGCATCATTACCCCAGTCTTCTGTGTCACATGATCCTTCAGAAATCATTAATATATGCTGATTTGGTGCTCAATAAACAATTCTTATTATTATTATCAATGTTGAAAACACTTGTGCTGCTTAGTATTTTTGTGAAATCCATACTTTTTTTTTTCAGGAATCTCTGATAAATAGGAAGTTCAAAACAACAGGATTTATATGAAATAGAAATCTTTTGTAACAATGTAAAAAGTCTTTACTGTCATCAGTTTAATGCGTCCTTCCTTGTTGAGTACAATTATTAATTTCTTTAAACAAAAACAAGAAAAAACAAACTTTTGAACAATGGCGTATGCTTGCACAGTCTCACTCTCTCACACAGACACATTCACTCATTCCTTCTTACCCTTTCACTTTACAGAGGGAGAAAGACCACATCCGGAGACCCATGAACGCATTTATGATCTTCAGCAAGCGGCACCGTGCACTGGTTCACCAGAGACACCCAAACCAGGACAACCGCACCGTCAGTAAAATACTTGGAGAGTGGTGGTATGCCTTGGGGCCCAAAGAAAAACAAAAATACCACGACCTCGCATTTCAGGTTACTCAAACTGTCTTACACTTGCAGATATGCATGTTTAGACACCTAAATAACCCCCTTTAAGTCATTCCAGCCCTCTGTAAATGTTTCTGCCACTCATTCACAGGTGAAGGAGGCACACTTTAAGGCACATCCTGACTGGAAATGGTGTAATAAAGACAGAAAGAAATCCAGCAGCGAGGGACGTGGTGTTCCAGGGGGCAAAGACATCCGCGAGAGGAGCATGTCAGAAACCACAGGTGTGGAACAGGACAAGCAGTGCAGCTGTCACTGTGCGCTGTGTTAATGTGAATTATAGTTGAACAACTTTTTAATATCTTAAAGGATTTTGAATATTAATTATATATCACTTCAGGGCTCAACAATAAGGATTTTTCTTCTGAAGTCCTTCTTCTTGCTAAGGACTTCATTTGGACAACTTTAAAGGCGATCTTCTCAATATTTAGGATTTTTCTGATATTTTGATTTCAGCCAAACATTGTCCTATCCTAACAAACCATACATATATTTATATCATATATTTATAATCAGTATTTCCAAGAATCTCCAAGACAGTAATACATTGGAGAAAAAAAGATGGCATACTTTGCAAAACATTAGTTTAGTTTTGTAGATTAGTTCAACCTATTCTTACTGGTGCTACCAAGTCATTCTTGCAAGCTAGATAATTGACCCTTTTTTTTTTTATGTTGACAAATTTGTCTAGTTTTTAAGGAATAAAATGCATATACATGATCAAGAAATGTAAGATACAGCGCTGACCGATTAGGGCAAGTTTGGTTTCACACTGGCCCAACCGAGCCTCGAGTCAATTTTACTTCTGGAACAGAAGAAAAAATCCCATTCATTTTTTCCAAAGGGGAATTGATTTTTAACAATTAACCTACTGTGAGCTTTGAGGTGGTTAATCAATGATAAATGCTTTTGTTGAAGCCATGAGCCATACAGCTTATCATATTTAGCAGCACAATTCCTGATGAAAAACTACATTAGCCATGATTGTGCAAATAAAAATCTCACACCAATAAGAGAACTGTGTAGAGCAAATGCACCAAAAGAGCTCTCAGTGAACGCCCACTCCCATATAGCACTGCGAATGATGTAACAGAGTCAGTCTCCCTAGGTTCTCAAACTAATTCAATATTTGTGTAAATATGCATATTTTGCCATAAACTTGAAATGCTGTTTTATATACATGATCAACAATTTTAAATGAATGGTTTTATATTTCTCCATAGTTTTAATTTGATTGTCATTGACATTTGCAATGCTTCATGGGATTTTAGATCTGTCCCTCATTAAAGCTGTTAAAGGATTAGTTCAATTCAGAATTAAAATTTCCTGATCATTTACTCACCCTCATGTCATCGAAGATGTTTATGTCTTTCTTTCTTCAGTCGAAAAGAAATTAAGGTTTTTGAGGAAAACATTCCAGGATTTTTCTCCATATAGTGGACTTCAAAAGGCTCTACATGATCACAGCCAAAGAATAAGAGTCTTATCAAGTGTCATTTTCTTAAAAAAAAAAACATATATATACTTTTTAACCACAAATGCTCATCTTGCACTGCTCTGCGATGCGCCGTGCATTACGTAATCACATTGGAAAGGTCACGTGTGACGTAGGTGGAAGTACCATGGTAGAGCGAAAAACTCCATCTTCAAAGTCATCCGACTTCATTGTTTTACCTTTTTTTATAAAGGGCGTTTGACTTAGTAAACACTTGTAAATGCTTGCTTATTTCTGCTTACGTCACACGTGACCTTTTCAATGTGATGACAGCTAGTGCAAGACGAGCGTTTGTGGTTTAAAAAGTATGTACATTTTTATTTATATTTTAGAAAATGACCGATCGTTTCGCTCGATACGACCCTTATTCCTCGGCTGTGATTGTGTAGAGCCCTTTGAAGCTGCATTTAAACTGCAATTTGGACCTTCAACCCTTTGTTAGCTGTTGATATAAACTATATAGAGAAAAATCCTGGAATGTTTTCATCAAAAACCTTAATTTCTTTTCGACTGAAGAAAGAAAGACATAAACATCTTGGATGACATGGGGGGGTGAGTAAATGATCAGGAAATTTTAATTCTGAAGTGAACTAATCCTTTAAGCATGTCAAAGTTTGTAATATTGTAGTTCACCTCATAGCTATTTAGTTTGGTTGATGAGTTACAAGGCTTTAACAAAGAAACTTTTCAAAAAAACGAATAGGGAAAAAAAACTTCTAGATCCAAGGCCGCTGAAAAAGTGGACAGGCACTGTTGCACTCTGTTGCTGTGGCCTATTGTTTAGTTATTACATTGTGAATGCACAAAATACATATCAAATTCTTCTATTTCAGAACCTCCGTCTGTGTCAATGGGGATGGAGCTCAAAGGTGTGGGGCCCGGCATGGTGAGCGTATCAGAGCGAGGCGGAGGTGAGGGACATGGTCAATTGCCTCGTCCTCGTGCCTTCTCTCAGAGCGCCATGCACAATCTGGAGAGGAGCGAGAGAGGCAATCCACAGGCACTCGCTGAGCTGGCACAGGTATTAGATACACACTTGTGCAAGTGACACATATTCAAAGATCTATGCTCAACTAACTCTTCCTGTATTTTAGATGTGTGGGGATGGTGGTCAGGTTGCAGGGCGGGGTGCTCTCTCTCAGACGCAGAGGGGGGTAAGTGAGGACATGACAAGCGACGATGAGCGTATGGTCATCTGTGAAGAAGAGGGGGATGATGACGTCATTGGTGAGTCAGACTTGATTTTCTGAGATGCTTTCTCAGGTCCTTGAGTCCATAAGGGTTTTAAAAATATGTTTGTAAGTGGAAATTTCGTACATTTCTTTACTGTTTGTAATTATTTATTAGCAATTGTGTCATTCTGTTGTAACTTTATTGTTTGTTATTGTGTGTCGTGTCTTATTCAGAGGACTCATATCCGGGTAGCTCCATTGACCTGAAGTGTAAGGAGAGGGTGACAGACAGTGACAGTGAAAATGGATCTGGAGATGAAGGAGAACGCAAGGTATCATCTCACATATTTTATATCTGTCTGTGTTAATTTGTACAAAAATGTGCTCCTTAAAGGGATAGTTCACACAAAAATGTACATTTTGTCATCTCTTACTTACCCTCATTTTGCTCCGGAAAACAATTTAGGGAAGAACTGCTTTTCCATACAATGAAATTTGAGGATATATATATATATATATATTTTTTTTTTTTTTGACTAACAATAAAATATTATAGTCTGTATGACTTTTGTGCTACATTTAAGCCAGTGGTTCTCAAATTTTTTGGGTCATGCCTCCTTTAAACCTTTAAAAAAATTTGGTGCCTCTGACTACCAAATAATTTCACTAAAAATTATAAAAAAGTAAATATTTATTTCATTGAAAATGTTCTATAAAAAACTTTGGCAATAGTTTCTCTTTGTAATGTTGAATTATTGAAAAATATAACTGTAAGAGAGAATAATAAAGTGATGCTTTATATGAACAATATATAATTGGTGGCTGCAATGAGCTCTTTTGTCAATGCCTCATGAGCTCAGCTTCTTGTACGTCTTCTCGCCGGAACAAGGTAGCTGAGCGGCGAGTTCACAGTAGCAGCTTGTGATATACCATCCTCTGCAGAGGTGCTTTTTATGGTGAGAAACTTCTATGTCGGGCTTGTTTAGACAGCGACAAGTCAACAGTCTGAAGAAGAATGATTCAGTGCAACCCTTACATTGGCAATAGAATTGACATTGGCTTTACTCGTCAGACTTATGTGTATGAATGAAAATGTATCATTGCATATTTGTCATTTTGACAGAACTTAGGGCTGGTGGTGCTTGAGATGTTGGTCATTCAGTGTTTCTTTAAAAAAAAAAATATCAAGAATACTGATAAGATTATAATACTACTACTAATTCTACTACTTGTAACTACTTGTATAAAACATGCCAAGGTCCGATGAGCTGCAGGGTTAATGAATATTAATCACGCTATCTGCATTCGCTCGAACTGATTTGCTGAAATCAAAACAGGGACGGTAATAGGTGAGCGCTTGCTCATTAGTTCCATCCACTACCAAAGAAACTGGCAGTGGCTTCTGTTTGTTCTTAAAGGCTGAATAAATCCAAATGAACTCTGCTTTGACAGGAAAATACAACAAAGAATATAATTTGCATGTAGCGCATCAGTTCTACGCGATATGTAAGACTCTCTCACTCTCTCTTTGCATGTGAGAGAAACACAAAGCGCTCTCAGCTATGTAACAGCGAGTCGGGTGCCTTCACACTAAGGTTTACAGTGCATCAAATATGCTGCCATTGAGAAAAGTTGCAATAGTGCACTTTAAAGATGGAGAGTGAAACAGAGTGTTCAAGGCAAGTGAAAATATATCTGTGCTAAACTTATTCTTAGCCTCTAACTCTGGTGAGTGAAATCTAACAATTTATTAGCCAATGGCTAATGATAGACATTATTTAGTCAGCTAGCATGAAAATGTAGTCGCATATATGAGTGACTTTGTAGAGGGTTGCAGTAGAAATCCACCCCCCGTAGTAATGACATTTAGGAGCTACTGCTCTCAGAGTTCAATGTCAGTGAGCAACCACTGAAATAAAGGTATTTTTCTTGCACAAATCTATTGTGTAGCTAACCGAAGACTTGGAACATAGAGCACAAGTCATATGGACTGTGTTTGGCAATATACATCACTATCCACTTGTGAGTGTGTATGGAAAGAAAAGCATTCATTCTACAGGCCTGTTCACACCAACAAAAATGTTTGTCATGAAAATTCATTACAATTTTCACGTCATTTCAAACCAATGCATTAAAAATGGCAGATGGGCTAAATGAAAATGCAAAATCATTCTCTGACAGTAGGTGACGCTTATAAATGCAGTTCCGCTCATAAGTTTGCATACACCAGAATATGCATTTAAAGCCGGTGGGTGTTAACTTTTTGAATTGGATGATTGGGGTAAATTTTACTTTTGTTATCGGGGAAACATAAATATCTCATGTAGCTTCTAAAGGGCAGTGCTAAATAAAATAAAAAAGATCTTTTAACAAAATGCATCGTGTTGCCATCTTGAGCATCAGTGAATGTTTCCACCTTCATCTAATAATTGTCCATGAGTCCCTCAGTTGTCCACAGTGTGAGATGATGGATCTCAAGATCATACTGTTGAAAGGTGGGTTAAATATGCAGAAGATGTTATAAAACCAAAGAATATAAGGAACCTGGAGAATTTTTCTGAAGAACAGTACAGTTTAACTGCTCGGGACAAACAAGGTGATGAATGAAAAACTCACAAAACGTACAAACAGTTGTTGATCATCCAGGTAACAATGCGCAATATTAAGATTCAAGGGTATGTAAAATTTGGAACTGGTTTATTTATGTAAATTCAGTCAATGTTTTGTCTTGTGGATTGTATATTATGTGAAACAGCTTATTCAGGACAGTACTAAAAAAATAACATGCCATTTTTATGATCCCTTTTATTTTGCTATTATTATTAACATCTTGCAAATTATTGCAACATCATTTTGTTTTCTGACATGAGGTCAAACAATATTTTTTAAACAAGATTAGAACACCTCTCTGTACACTGCAAAAAAATGCTGTTCTTACTTAGAGTTTTTGTCTTGTTTCTAGTCAAAATATCTTAACGTTCTTAAATCAAGAAGCATTTTCTTGACAAGTAAAAATAATTTTCTTGTTTTCAGGAAAAATAAGTCAAAATGAAGTAAGTTTTTCCTTAAAACAAGCAAAATAATCTTATTTCAAACCAAAAATAAGCTATATAATCTTGTTTTCAATTTTGATTAAGATTATTTTGCTTACCCCATTGGCAGATTATTTTGCTTGTTTTAAGGAAAAACTCACTTAATTTTGACTTATTTTTCCCAAAAACAAGAAAATAAATTGTACTTGTCAAGAAAATGCTTCTTGATCTAAGAATTTTTTAGATATTTGGACTGGAAACAAGACAAAACTTCTAAGTAAGAACAGCATTTTTTGCAGTGTAAAAAAAATTCAGCTGTGTTGACTATGCAAATGTTGGTGTTGGTCTGAACAGACACATTAACAGCCGTTTATTCAAATTAAAATGTTTGTCACGCTGAATTGTTGCAGCAAACATTTGTCTTTGTTGTGAACAGGCTTTAAATAAGTAAATAATTACAGTGAATAAATAATGACAGAATTTTGGTGAACTATGCCTTTAAGATGAATACAGTCCCACTAAATAATGTGAAATGTAGAACACTTTGCTCTCTGTAGAACTAGAAAATTGCTTGTAGTCCTTAAGCTTTTTCCAAAGTTAATTATTAATGAAGTTTACAGAAGGCCATTACACAGTATTTTTATTAACTGGTAAAGGATCTGTGTCATTGCATTTGCCTGCTGCCTTTGGCAAATTTATGTTCCTCTTTTTGCATGTTATTCTTTTTCATCAGAGAGTTTTTGCTCCAGTGATTTGCTCCTCGTCTTACGGCCCTGGTCACGGTCGGAGCGTGTCTCTCTCCTCCTACCCCACTTCTAGACGCTTTAGTGACACTTCCTCAAAAAGAAAACGAACAATGGAGGGAGGTGATGGAGAGCGAAGGGAAGGTGAAGGAGGTGTGTCCCAGTCATCTGGAGGTCAGTCCATCCTGGTCAGTTCTGGCGGGGGAGTGTCGTCAGTTCTAGGAGCTGTGAGAGTTGCGTCCACTGTCGTCACTAATGTGGTGCGTCCTGTGGTCAGCACACCAGTGCCGATCGCCAGCAAGTCCCCACATGACAGGAAACCCGCTCTTCCCCAGACACAGCTTCTCATCGGCCCTGGTGCCACAGGAAACACAGCAACAGCTTCAGCTGGAGGGGGTGGGTACTATTCCTCATCATCGCCCAATCCCGTTAGTGCATCAGCAGGTCAAGGGGGGCTGGTGACCAATCTAGTTTTGGGAGGCACATTCCAGGCTCCACCCACTGTACAGCTTGTCACACCTCCTCCTCCACAAAACCCAGCCTCCCCAGCATCTGCCCCACTTACTCATAGTAACGGTCCGTTGCCTCTGCCCATGCTGCAGTCGCACATTCTCCCCTCCGCCTCATTAGCGCCCTCGTCAGGCCAGAAACCGATAACACAGGTCCAGTACATTCTCCCTACCCTCTCTGCCAACAATCCCAAGAGCCCCTCTCCTCAGCAGGCCAGTCAGCCAACCAGTATCTTCACCCTACCCACAGCTCTGCCCACTCACGCCTCACTGGCCAACGGGAAGCAGTCGGGGTACGTCTCCAGTCCTGCTGTGGGAGTGGTTAGCCCAGGAGCCAGAGGTGAGGATACACACATTTAATAAAATTGTGAGAGCTCAAATAAGTGTTAAATGCGTTACCATATTAATAGAGGGCTGCAGGGATGACATCAAAACTTGGAAGACTAATTCGCCATGGGTTTTTATAATGGGGTTTTTCAATTTATGAGTAAAATATGGTCTGTGGTAAACATAACTTGATGATACTTTTTGTTCTACAATAGACATTTTTGCTACAATTCTACTATGGACATTTTGTAAACTGCACACACTCGCATCCCAAAAGTTCTTATCTAGTTATTTACTTAAAAAAAAAACATACTTTTTTATTTTAAATAAACATTATAGCTTCTAAATTTACATTTGTGATATAGGTGTGTGTAATTTGCGTTGTAGAGCAAAACTTCTATGTATCATCAAGTTATGTTTACCACAGACCTTATTTTACTCAAATGTAAAAATCCATAGGAAAATCTCATGGGAACCACTGGCGAATTATTCTTCTGGGTTTTGATGTCATCCCTGCAGCACTCTATACATTTCCATTTGAAAACAATAGCCACTTTCACACATGAAACCTGTTAAATTGCAGTAAAATTCCCGAATGAGCTTTTTTTATCATCTGAAACATGCTGCGACTTAAATTCCGAAACAGCTTATATAATGCTATTAACGTCAAGCACTCAAAATCAGTCACTTTTCCACCTTCGGGCCAAACAGTTGTAAGAATGGTTATGGTTATATTTCCACTTGAGCTTGTTTCAGCACAGCACGGTTACAAACCGTTCTTGGCCCGGAACTGTACTGGTAGATATGTGTAGTGAGTTAATAGACACTGTGTTAAAACAAAAAAAAACAAAAAGTTAAAACAAGTATATGATCATCCTCCATAACGCGGCTGCTGTTTACATCTCATACAGTCTGTAAACTCTTTTGTTACCAAGGCAACGACTGATGCATTTGTATTACATTCCAAAGAGCGGCTGTTATCAGCCCCACAGTGGAAAACGAAACTGTACCTGTAAAGGCTGGGCCAGATTGGCATGGAATGGAATGGTTAAGCAATGAGAACTGTTTGGCCCAATGGTGAAAAAGTGGCTATAGACGCATAAACGGACACAAATACATGCGAAAAACAAATCAGTTCAGGCATAGGTGCCAGTAATGAATGAAAAATATCTAGGCACAATTACAAGCTGAGCGCGAGTATGTGCAGTTAGAAAAATCTATCTGTGTGTGTATCATGCTGATGATTACTTTTGTCACGCACTGAATGCATACCCTAACATAGTCTTGCGTAGCCAGACCTTCAGACTGACGGCAGAAGGTCTGGACTCTATCACAGCTTTCATTGGCCAAGGACCGCCCAAGAGGACGTTTGACTGACATGTAATGCAACCAGTCACAGTTCGTTTTGTTCTGCATCATTTTTAGGTGTAAAGTAGATGTCCCTACAATAACAGACCGGCGTGCATCTAATAAATTACTCATTCAAGAATGTTATGCAAGTTTACTGCAACAATGAAGCCACAAACTTCAGCCAACGGTCCGTAGGCATGACATCTGAGGCTGAGACTAACCCTAACATACATGTAAAAACTGAAGTATACTCTGGGCTTAATTTGGCAATTACAAAATAATAATAAAATATTGTTTTTGAGACAGACGAGGAGTTTAAAGTGGCTGAAGTAACTCCGCAGCATGTCAGAAACTGAAACATGTCAACTGAATGCACATCGCAACGACTACGGACACACATTTTACACTTGCAGTGTAGACAGCTTTATGAATTATAATCTGAAGGATTTAATTCCAATGCACCACTTGTGTCTAGTGTAGACGGGGTATTTGAGAGAAGACGACTTGCTTGACCAGTAATGCCACAATTTCATATTCCAGGAAATTGCTGGAGCTGTTCACACATGATTTCTAAACAGAAAAATGCTGTTTATTTTCAGCAAAGGCTGTATGTGTGAGCGTGCCTATTGTCTTTTTCATTGTATTATTACATTGTAGCATCATGTTGGCTTTGGCTTTTAGGTACTGTTCTCCATAGCTTTCTGCTATGTCAGATAAGACAGTCTGTGCAAGACCCAATTATTTTAAACACTCTGTTCTTTCTTTTTTTCCCCTCCTGCAGTGCAAACACAGTCACCAGTCTTGCAGGGCAAGATGCTGGTTCCCATGGCAACAGTGAGGGCTGCTCCTGCCCCCTCTCAGCAGTTTCCCTTGGTAGCCCCTCCTCTTCCTGTTCAGAATGGAGCACAGGCAGGAAGCAAGGTGAGATCCCAAATGGGGAATTCTTAAATTACAAATTGACACTGAATAGCCAGTAGAACCATTCATTAAAAGTGATGCTTATTATTTGTGAGTGTTACCTGTTTTAATCAACATGTTGTCCTGTTTTCTTTCCGTCTAGATTATTCAGATTGCTCCGATGCCTGTCGTCCAGTCGCAACTCCCCTCTACGGGACCAGTGCAACCTGGGAGCCCTTTTTCTGTTACTATGGGAACAGCTACAGTGGTCGCCCCAGGCTCTACCCCGTCTCAAACTGTGCTGCTACCGCCCCCACCAACAAGGTATATCGCACACTCTCACAGGCATACTTATACTCACCTAGCTGCATAAGCACAAACATCTCCCCCACTCTTATTTTAACAACTCCTACACTCCTGAAGTGCTGCAGCACTAGAGAATAACCCTGCCTTGCTGCTCTCATTATAAAAGCTGTCTAATCCGGTTTCTGTGAATATCACTTTTTCTCCCACAGAATCACTTATGTACAGTCCACTCCTGGGGTTCCTTCTCCTTTGCCATTAGTTTCCACCACAACAGGCTCCTCTTCTCAGACAGTTTCAGCAGCACCTGGATCTGCTTATGTGCAATCACCCTTGGCGACCTTTGCAGCGATCGCTCATCCAGGACAAACTTTGGTGCAGCCACTGATTGCAGGTCAGTTGACTTATAATTAGTATAATTTAATGCATTTGTTTCTTGTGAATTTTAGGGAAGTGTCATATGATCCTTCAGAAATCATTCTAAAATGTCTTTTAACACATTATTATTATTATCAATGTTGAAAACATTGCTCTGCTTAAAGGATTAGTCCACTTTTAAATACACTTTTCCTGATAAATTCACTCGCCCCCATGTCATCCAAGATGTTCATGTCTTTCTTTCGTCAGTCGAAAAGAAATTAAGGTTTTTGAGGAAAACGTTCCAGGATTTTTCTCCATATAGTGGATTTCAATGGCTACCAACAGGTTGAAGGTCCAAATTGCAGTTTTAGTGCAGCTTCAAAGGGCTTTAAACGATCCCAGACGAGGAATAAGGGTCTTATCTAGCGAAACGATCGGTCATTTTCGAAAAAATACAACCGTTTATGCTTTATAAACAAAATATCGCCTTGAACGTACTTTCCGTTTCCGCATTCTTCATAACGCTTACGCTGAATGTTCTACGCCTTCCCTATTCTACTTACGGAACGAACGCGGCGCCAGTTTCGTTTTTTTCCGTAAGTTGAATAATGTAGTGCAAATAATAAAACAACTTTCCCCACACTTTATGGAGTTAATTTCAATATTTTACTTTTTCAAACAAATCATCATTCCAATGATTGCAAAAATACATCAGAAGGGCCTGATCAGTGCTATAGTAATTCAAATTTGCATAATGAACATTTGTAAGGTGTATTGCCTTCTGTTTCCTCAGGTCAGCCATCGCTGCTGGCCCCAGCACAGTCTCCCAGCGCCCCTCACGCTCCTGCCATGACCGCCATCTACACCCCTACAAATGTGACCTTGGCAACTGGTGTGGTGTCTATGGCGACAGTGTCACCAAGTGTGGTGTACACAGTGTCCAGTTCCTCTGGCCTATCTTCACACATCCTTCCTAAACACACCACAACAAACTCCATGACCTCTGTAACCTCGGATAGGCAGGGGAACGTATCTTCACATTCTGAGAGACAGTTGCACCAGGAGAGAACACTGGACCGGCAGCACACGGACAGTCCGGGCTACACGCAGTCCTCTGAGAGACAGACAGAGAAAGTCTCTCTCTTACAGCCAGACAAACAGTTCCAGGTGCCGAGTAAGGGCGGTAGCAGCTCAGTTGTGCCTCCACAGGGCACCTCAGTGCCACTGCAGCCTGGAAGCCCTGCTCAACCCTCACATTCTGGTATGATAGACTTTTAAGAAGCCATATTATGCCCTTTTACAAAGTCTTGCTTTTGTTTTTTGGGTCTACTAGAATAGGTTTTCATGATTGAATGTTCAAAAAACACATTGTTTTTCACATATTTTACATTGTTGCAGCACCTGAACCAGTCTGTCAGTAACAAATTGTATAGTTCCAGTCTCTATGAAGCCCCTCCTCCCGAAAAGCGCACTGTACGCTGATTGGTCGGCTGGACCAGTGTGTTGGTTAAATGTCACACCCCTTACCATAACCGCATGTTTCAACACACTACTAAAGCAAATCAACCAGGCCTTGCCCTTTTTTGCGTTTGCCTTGGGTGGGAATTATTTAAATGAGGAATATTGTGTACATTTTCGGAAGAAAACTCAAGACTACAATCGAGTTCAGAAACAGTGCTCACTGATATAGAGAATAACTCTTGTGCTTTGTAACTTTGCAGACCTTTTTCATACTCAAACAGCAACATTACACAATAAAGAAAGTTAAAAATGTAAAAAGCATTATAGGTCCTCTGTTTTCATGATGGGGTTGCAACCCAGTGGTGATTACTTTAAGACTACACACAGTCCCTCTTTTCTCTTTCAACAGGCAGTGCTCCGGGGACACCCAAACTGATCACAGCAAGGCCTCCTCAGAAAGTGAAAGCCACAGTGGCCAACATCCCTGTGGGCAGTTATGATGGAGGAGGGAGAGGCAAAGAACGAGACAAGGAGAGGGACAGGGAAAAAGAGAGAGAGCGAGAGAAGGACAAAGAGAGTGGTAGTCGGTTCTCATTTGAGATAGACAAGGCAGCTGAGACGAGTTCCCCAGCAGCGCTTCCACCAGAGGAGGGGTCAACTGAAGCCCCCACTCACTCTGTAGCGGAAAGTGGTACCCATAGTGGACGTGGCAAAGAAGCAAATGCTAAGGAGGTTAGGATCATTAGCTTGACTGTCAACTACATCAAAAACAGAATGATTAATAGTAGTTATATATTATTTATTATACCAAAACATTCCCCTGGTTTCACAGACAAGGCTTAAGCTAGTCCTAGACTAAAATGCATGTTTGAGCTGTTTTAATTAAAAGTAACTTGTACTGACATATCTTTAAATATGTCAGTGCCATTGTTTTGTCTCAAGATGCGCGCCAGTAATGTTTTTTTCTAGGGTATGTTTATAAAAGCTACTTAAATACCCTAATTGAACTAATGCCTAATCTTGGCTTAGGCTAAGCCCTGTCTGTGAAACTGGGGCATTAGGTTTTAAATATCACTCAGATATCACTAAGTGTGCAGTAGGCAAAATAAATAAATAAGTGTAAGTGTTTTTTAATAGTAATTGCTTTTGTGATAATGCTCTGTTATTATTTTTTTTTTTTTTTTGCTATACTCAGGCTGAATGGAAGGACTCCCACCCTTCTTCTCCATTACCTCCTCCCTCTGGATCAGATCCTGCCCCAACTCAGTCTCATGGTGATAAAGATGCGCCACCTAAAAAAGTCAAGGCCCGCCCCCCACCACTCAAACGACCATTTGATTCTGTTGACAAGTATGTTTTTCTGAAATATGACATCATTGGTCCTGATATGATTTATTTCCAGCTTAATGCATCTATAGTCATCAAAAGTCTTAAGGTGCAGTCTAATTTAAACAATTTCTCAGACAAAAAGTCAAATGAATTCACTTTTAAACCAAGCAGCTTTCTGTTGGTCAGTGTGGTAAATTTGTGTGACCAACTTGAACCCGAGTTGAAACCCGCATGTGGAAATCTTTCACCCTCTCGAGAAAATCCTAATCATGTGGATTTCTATTGAAATTATTGGATTTTATGAAAATTTGCTGAACAACACAGCAGTTCCCACAGGATTTTGTAAGACTGTGGTGGGTGGACATCAGTCCCTCCTCCTCAGTCCCCCTTTTGCGATTTGGTAAGGGCACAAAGCCATATCGCACTTTTGATTATTAGTTAATTTGCCAGATGCTTTGCCAAAGCAATGGTGCAAAACAACTTTAGAAACCTTTTATGTTATTATGAGAAATTTTAAAAATTTTGGTTCAGTATGAAACTGTGATTAGATTATGGCACCACAGTCACAAGTAAATAATGGCAACAACTGTAAATGTGACTGCACCTGAAGACCACTAGAGAAAATCCTAATTAGAAAAAATTTTGCATTGCTTGCTGTCATTATAAAAGTTTTAGCAGAAAAAATTGTATTCAGAAATGAAATTTTAGAATTTCAGGATTTCTTAGTGATTCTTAATACTTTTTGTACAAAGGAGTTCACATGATAAGTGTCATAAATTTGTTTATTTGATTAGTGACAATAGTGCAGAATCATAAATATTATATATAAAAATGTATTAATTGCTTTCCTATTTATATCCAGGTTTACATGAAAGAAATTACAGTTTTTCATGCATTCTCAGACTTCTGGATCCCACTGCATGTTCAGATTGGTCAATATCTTGTGATTGGTCATGTGTGCAGGGTCCTGTCAGAGGTGTACTTTGAGGAGCGCTTCGCAGAGCTTCCAGAGTTCCGTCCAGAGGAGGTGCTGCCCTCTCCAACCCTGCAGAGTCTGGCCACCTCCCCACGAGCCATACTGGGCAGCTACCGCAGGAAGAGGAAAAACTCCACCGGTGAGAGTAAGATTCAGACCTCTCCACAGACATGAATTATTACTCAGTGTATATAGGTGCTGGGTCAGTTAATTTGTCCCTGCATGTCAAATCAAAAATCATCTAGCCCTCAATCCCACTTCTGTATGCAGACCTGGACTCGTCCACAGAAGATCCTATCTCTCCAAAAAGGAAAAGCCGCCGCAGATCTAGCTGCAGTTCAGAGCCCAACACACCTAAAAGCGCTGCAAAGTGTGAGGGGGACATTTTCACCTTTGATAGGCCAGGTAATACTCCGCTACCCACAAAACCTTCATAATTCTGCAGCCCATATTGCACGGACTCAACTACATTATAATCATCCTTCTCCCTCTCTCTGGTAAAGATGGAGAGGATATACTGGGGGAGCTGGAGTTTGATAAGGTGCCCTACTCCTCTCTCAGGCGAACTCTTGATCAGAGGAGAGCTCTTGTCATGCAGCTATTCCAGGAACATGGCTTCTTCCCTTCAGGTAATGCGCACACTTGTTCAGAGTACTGTACCACCCACACAGTTCACAGACAGCACACATACAGCTCATAAGTGTAATGAAATACAAATCATTCACAACACTAATCTGATAGCTACCTACTTAGTTCATCTTACACTTCATTAAGTTGATTGGTGATGATTGATTTGGCATCGATGGCATGATTTTATAAGAAGTTAATATTGTGTTATTATTTTAGACACAATATTGTCTGTTTTCTAAATTTTCATGAAAATATGACCTATTAAGCCAAAACGGAACTGGTGTGTGTCTCCGAGCAACACGCTCAAAACACAATCATCATCATTAAAAAGGAGTGAGACTAAAAGATCTTACCAGTGCTAATGCCACCCTTTCTCCTATTGTAGTCTTTGATCTTGAAAGTAGCTGATGATAAATAAAATGCAGCATATATCTATTTCTTTCATTGACATGAACTCCGTTAATTTTGCGTATAGTGCAGGAATTGAAGATCAGATTTATATCCGTTTTGCTGATTCACATTAATGTGGCCAAGTGTAAATGGGGCCGTTTTAAAAAAAAAATCAGATAGCTATCCGATCAGTAAAAACATATGAAGTGACCAGTTGAAAAAAAGCACAATGATTCAATGGCACATTCATAAAGAGAGCCATTTACTTCATTCCTAAATGAATCAGCTGTTTGAATAAATCAAATTAATGAATGACATACTCATTTAGACATTTACCGCCACCTACTGGCAGTTTTAGTTTCTTATTTAGAGTATCATTTCATTAAAAAATTATTTCACATTTCCATATTAATAAAAAAAAAACATTAAAGAGTTAGTTCACTTATTACTCAACCTCATGTCGTTCCACACCCGTAAGACCTTCGTTCATCTTCAGAACACAAATTAAGATATTTTTGATGAAATCTGATGGCTCAGTGAGGCCTCTATTGCCAGCAATGTCACTGAATCTCTCAAGATCCAGAAAGGTACTAAAGACGTAGTTAAAACAGTTCATGTGAGTACAGTTGTTCTACCTTAATATCATAAAGCGACAAGAATACACAAAAAAAAAAAAAAAATAACGACTTTTCAACAATATCTAGTGATGAGTGATTTCAAAACAATGCTTCATGAAGCTTTACAAATCTTTTGTTTCGAATCAGTGGTTCGGATCGCGTAAACGAAGCCTCGTTTACTGAAATCATGTGACTTTGGCGCTCCGAACCACTGATTCGAAAACAAAAGTTTCTCATTTAACACAATAATGACTGTAAATTATCTTTTGGGGGTAATTTTTAAGCCAAATTTGATGTGTGATTAATTTGCGATTAATTAATCGCCACATTGTGTAATTAAAAATTACATTAAAAATGTCAATTGCATATATATACATATATATCATTATGCTTGTGCTATATGTATCGTTATACTTGCTTCCGATACTTGCTTCATACTTGCTCTCCATAAAGAGACTAGATATGGTAAAATACTAGATGCAGTAATTCCAATGAAATGTAAAAAGAAATTTATGAAATGACAACTATCATGATTAATAATTGTAATTTATAATTTTTTACATAATAATTGATTACTTTGTTTAATCATGATCATGCAGCCCTATCTTCAATTGCCTCTGTCATGTCATTTTTCTTGCCATCAAGTGGTTGAAATCAACAAGTATGATTTCTCTTTTTTTTTTCACAAAATGTACTGAAAAAATACTGTGCTGATCACTCATTTCCATGCAATTACAAAAAAATAAGAATGAATCATCAAGCATCAAAAAGGATGCAAAATCAACATAAAAGTGGTCCATGTGATGATATTATAAATCTTCTTAAGCATTATGATGGCTTTGTGTGAGAGACAGAACAAAACCTTTAGCTCTTCTTTATGTTGGTTGAGAGTTTGAAAACCCCTGCATTAGTCTAGTTTCAACTCTCCTTTTCAGTTTCTGTCTCCGTCTAATGCTGTCTTTCTCTTCCCCTTTTGCCCCTCTCTGTGTTGATCAATAGCTCAATCTACTGCTGCGTTCCAGGCACGATACGCTGATATCTTCCCCACAAAAGTGTGCTTACAGCTCAAAATCCGTGAGGTCCGGCAAAAGATCATGCAAACGGCAGCTCCATCGGAATCGGCCGGCATTTCAGATCTTTCCTCGTTACCGGGACCTTCTGGGGCGGCAGCCAGTGACATAGCTGTAGGCGTGGACCCTCAGGAAAAAGAGGCCGAGCGAGAGGGTGAGCAGAACAGCCCAGACGATCCCAGAAACGCTGGCGATTCACAGGACTCCACCAGATGAGGTTGACGGGCAGACGGATGGCTTGAAGACCAGATGTCTCCCCTCAACGTCTGCATGATCTACATTTGTTGTCTTGTCTCTGCTATGACCACCTCCGAAGGTCATGGCGAGAAAAAGCAAGAGCAGAATTTTCATGTGTATGGAGAAGATGAGGGGAGACGCCTCAAAACACTTTGGGGTTTTTGAAACTTTACAGTATTTTACGTGACAAAATTATGAAAACTTTACATTTGACACACAAAGACACTTGCCTACATAAACACAGACACTCTTGAATTTACAGCATTATCCTAGTCATTAGGCTTCCTTTGGACTTTGAAACTAGAGGACTGTGGGCCTGTCCTGTACACCAGTGAAGTCACAGTGCTGCTGATGTCTCTAGAAAGGCGGGATGTATGAGGGCACCCAATCCATTTTCAGACCGAGTTGTGTTCATATGGCCTGATTGGCAGTAGCTTGGCCACAGGTGTTTTTTTTATTGGTTAGTGGGTTACTGCCGGTCATTGTGAGGCGGGCCTCCATTGGCTGAGTTTAAGTGATAATGAAGACTTATTGGACTTTTATTTTTGATATTTTGTGTTTTTTTTTTTTTTTTTTTTTTTTTTTTCTTTCTTCTGTGGTGTTTTAATTTTTGAAGACTTTTCACGGAGAGCTTTGTTAAGGCACTGAAAACCTTCGGTGAGGGACTCTGAACTGCGCGCTGCCATTCAGAAACCTTTCGTCCTATGATTGGCTTTAGTGGTTGTCAGTCAAACTGGAGTCATTCCAAAGCCTCTGATTGGCTAGCCATGAAGGAAAAGGTCATGGAAGGGAAGTCAACAGGCACATTATTGCCATTGATTTATGTTTTTCCATATATTAAGAGATTCCACATATTTAAACATTTCTTTCCCTGCCTTTTTTATTCAACTTTTCATGAGCTGGTGAAGCACAGAGCAATGAGAATGTTGGGAATATATTCTTAAGAATTTACCATAAGAATTTTATTAACTTTTTAGAGAAGAAACTTGATTTTTCAACACGTAATGCTACAGGTCATTATGTTATAAAATCTCTCATTATTACTGTTCTTATTAATGCTTTGTTGTTCTTGTGGATCTGATCCTTATAACCTATATATACTGTATTCCTATTAATATACTCTTTCTTTAGCAGAAACAGAGGGATGGCTTCACCCTCTTCCCTCGCTCCTAGAGGCACTTCCACTACCTTTTTTTAAAAAACATTTTTCTCTTATGCTCTTTATCTTGGTATTCACAATACGTTTTATTTCTTAACCAGGAAGTAATTACATAGGCCTTTGTTGTAAGACACTCCAAACATCTTTCTGATAGTTGTACACTTTTATTATTATTATTATTATTATTATTATATTATTGTTATTATTAATTTGATTTGCCACTTACATTCCTCCCCTTCATTCCTCCTGTCACTTTATCGTTCTTTCCTCGATCACTTTAAGGCTGTAAGTTGGGACTGGGAGGACATCAACGGTGATCTGCTCCTGCACGCTGGTCTTTGTTGTACATAAATACTGTAAGACTCTACCATCTGAATAAAGAGCAAAAGCATCATTGGAAGAAACAAAGCCAGTAACAGGAAAGGAAATTGTAAAACAAAAGGATAAATAAAGAAATATGGTTATAAACTGTCCTTATGGCGTTACCTTGTTTTGCTGATTTACATATAAGAGAAAGACTTTATACTGATACGTTCTAAATTTTAACTGTATCTCTCGGTATACAAATAAATAGATGTTCAAAGAAACAGCCTCTTCTCTATTATAAGTAAATGAAAGAGTAACTAACTCTTCACTGGACAATGATTGGGTGATGTCATAAATGTGCATTTTGGTATTTATTTAATTTCGGAAAGCAACAATGTGAGTAAAACGTTGATCTGTTTTTGTGTAAATGCTTTTTTGGATTGGGGAAGAAGTTTTGAGTTCTGAAGGCTTTCATAGTTCAAGCTATTAGATGCTTTATGTGATTTTTAAGAATAAAGGGATGATGGGGTGTTTCCATATGCAAGTATTAGTTACATTGTGGGTATTTGGTGATTTGCTGCTGTACAGGAACTCAGCCTACAAAGACAATTACAGTATGGTGAGACTTAGATTCCATGTAACATCAAAACAGATTTAAAGAGATTTATTAAAGTTCGTTAGAAAAAAGTTAATTTACTTTCCCTCACAAAAAGTCAGGGTGTTCCAGTGTTGTTTTGGCCACCTTTGACTTTCATTGTATGAACCGAAACTGTTTAAACTTTCTTTAAAATAGCATCTGTTCCACAGAATAAAGTCATACAGATTTGAATCTCTTTAAGGTGACATCATCATTTCTGGCTAGTTCTGTTATAACTACACGTCCTCAAAGCAATTACAAGGGAGACAGAGACAAACTGTTTAAGTTTATTTGCAAGACTTCTCCAAATCAGCTTCATAACAATAAAAAAGCTACAAACATTCAGTGTACAGACCGAGAAATGTGATGTATGTAACACATGGGGATCCCTTGGTGCATAATGTTTGTCCATGATGAGCACTAACATGTTTTGATTTCCCTCTTTCCTGTTTTGTTCTTCAGCTCAATGCCCTTAAATGACCTCCTTGCAAAAACTGCAGGTTAGAATGTAAACCAGGAATCATTTTAAGCCGTCCTGTGGTATCAACTTGCTCCACTGTCCGTGGGTGTATTTCTTTCTAAATCTGTGCCTTCATGCCTTCCATCTGGCTCTGTCAGAACAAGAGTGTCATGCAGTGTGTCGTCAGCAACCAAAACTGTCCATTCCTACTCCTAAAACAGGAGCAGTCTTATCACAGACTTCAGTTGCATCCTCTAAAATCAGCCCTACTTTAAAAAAAAAAAAAATTGACCTGTCTCAAAAAGTCAAAATAAGGCTGAAAAATATTTGAATGGATCTATTTGAGGTTATTCACACATTCAAGAACTTTAATGGGAATTAATACAATGTCTTGAATTTGCAACCCTGTCTTAGACAGCTTAATTCAACCTCTGATTTTCCTTCTTTTGTCTCTGTGCTTGATCTGACATTACTTATGCTCATATTTTAATTGTAATATTCAAATCTCCAAGATGATGGCCACTGGAATGCTGCACTTCTCTCACAATAACTGCAGGTTGTCCACAGTGATGGCCTCCATATTGATGCCACCCTCCAGTGCAGTGTGGTACAGCTCGATGGCCTCTGCCAGGTCTCCGCTTGTCTCAATGATGGCTATAGTCTCCCCAAACTCATTACACATGATAGTGGGAGTGCCCTGAGTCTGAAACGGTGAGAAAATATTAACCGTTACTTGGTGCACGAAAACTGTAACAAAACACAGCAAAACTAGCATACAAACCTGTGTCAGGTTAGAAGTCTGTATCTGAATGACTTGTGGCTGTCCAAGCTGCATCCCCTGCTGGCAGAAAGATGGTATTGCTGTTGCCATGTCCATCTCAGAAGCCTCCACAACGGTAACAGTTGCTGTGTTGGATTCTGCGGGCACTGCTTCTCCGCTGTGCTCCGTTTCTTGTTGCTTTTGGGAGCGGGCGTGGGTCTTGCGATGGTTTCTAAGGTTCGAAACTGTCTTGAATGTCTTTCCACATTCGCCGCAAGCATGCGGCCGCTCGCCCGTGTGTGTACGCCGGTGTTCTGCCAGATGCATGCTCTGCACAAAGCCCTTATCGCAGAACTCGCATCGGAAGGGACGCTCACCCGAATGCGTACGAAGGTGCTCCCGCAGGTGCGTGTTCTGGCGAAACCGTTTTCCGCAGATCGCGCAGGGATACGGACGCTCACCGGTGTGAACTCTCTGGTGTAGCGTAACGCTTGAGGCTGAAACAAACAGCTTTCCACATACTGGGCAAGGATGAGACTTCCCAAGGGCGGAGTTGGAGCCTCGTGGCCGGCCGGGCCCGAGTCCGTGACTTAGCTGGTGCAGGCGAAGATTTGCAGAGGAGTTTAAGCGCTTGCCGCAAATAGTGCAATCCAGATTCGGTTTTGTGATTGAAGGAGCGCTTTGTTGCTCGGTGTCATCTGTCGAACCCTGCTGACCTCTAACCTGGGAGTCCTGGGAGATGCAATGCGTCAGGTCGGGATGCTCCTCCAGGCAATGAATGTCTCGCTGCCGTTTGCGCAAGAACCCCTCGGAACAGTGTGGGCAGGGGTAAGGTGCCGGTGACCCTGGGTGGTGAAGAAAACGATGAGCTACGAGTTTAGCAGGACGGATAAAAGTGGCAGAGCAGTCTGGACAGGGTGAGGGTGTTGCATTGCTGTGAAGATGCTGACGGTGTTGGCGTAGATTCGACGATTGACTGAAGGCTTTGTGGCAAACGTCACACCGGTATGGACGGACTCCTGTGTGTGTGAGTCCATGGCGGGAAAGATTCGCAAGAGAGGAAAAGGTCTTTCCACATACGCTGCACTGGAACGGCCGCTCGCCCGTATGTGTGCGCAGGTGGTTTCGCAGATGGATTTGCTTTTTGAACGGTTTCCCGCAGATGTTGCATTTAAAACGCCTTTCGGTCATATGAGTCGTTCGACGATGCCGCAACAGACGGACCTGTGAGGAGAATCTTTTTTTACATATGGAACACGGAAATTTTGGCTCTTCCTCAGCAGCAGGAGTCCTGTGTTTACCTTCCTCTTCTCCTCCTCCTTCCACATTGGCAGTAGCTGAATGGTCGTCTGTCAGCATTTTCCCTCCGTTTTGGTTTTGTTCTGTGTTTGAGTGTTCAGCATAAAGCCCATTCTCTGTCAGCTCTGAAGACTGGGAGACCACAGCAATACCTTCAATGAGCACAGGACCTGTGTCACTTGACTCATTTCCATCATCTTTCACAGGAGGAATCATCACCGTCTGTCTTTCTTTCCTCCAAGCAGCCTCTCGTTCTCTTGCTCTTTGGATGATAGAGAGAGGTGACTGCTGTCCCAGTACAAACTGCAAAGGGGAGAGTTGAATTAATATCTCACTATTTTTTTTTTTTTTTTTTGGTGTTGTTAACAGGTTTACATTCAGTTCCATTTTAAGAAAAAAAAATATCGATCTAATCTAACAGTGATATAATAGGCCATTTGTGGTTCCGCAGTTTATGTGGATAAAACAAATAACAGTGCCAACAGTGTAAATTCATACAAAAAAATAATGATTCTATATTTCAAAATTTGCATCTAATTACAAATGGAAAACAAGGCAATGAGATTAACTTTGCTTATCATCCAACAATTAGTCAGTGTTGTTATTTAATAAAGGCCAGTTTACACCAAGAACGATAACTATAAAGATAACAATAAAGTTTTAAAAATCACTCAAAATATAAAAGAATAGCACTGTCCACACCACAGCTTTAACAATAACGATATCGTGAACATCGTTGACATCACTTTCACAACGATTTTTTTCCAGCTGCTGAACGATAAAACACTGACAGCCAATGAGAATCCACTTTAATTTAAGGGCTCGCGCATTTAAAATGTCAGAGGTCCAGAAAAAACTACCACTCTTTGACAAGTCAAACTCCCCCTTTTCAAGGATACTTTAAAGTGAATGGATAAATGGAAAACAACTGGTCATACCCTTGGAATAAATGGTGAGAAGTATTAACGATATATGCCAGGCTAGCAAACAGTGTAAAAATAAAATGTACTCAGGCATCCAGCACTAGTTTCGACAACATTGTCTTGCTTCCTTTGAAGTTGAAGTAAAAAAGGTGTTGTTTTCTATTCCACAATATTGACTTCGTCAGCTAAATTCACTGTTAGATAAGATCGATTACACTAGCTATTCACTTGAAACATTGCATGCTGAGTAGGGGTGGGAATCGCATGGTACCTCACGATACGATCACGATACATGGCTCACGATAATGATAATATCATGATATGGCGATTCTGTGATAATCGATATATTGCTAGACAATCCTCTAATGATACATGATGATATCTGTCTAACTATGAAAACAAAATGCCAGTGAAAAGGTTAAGTGCAGGTTTTCTCTCTTTATTAAAGTCCTGTTAGAAAACAGCACAAACAAAATTTTCAGTCTGTAAATTAAATGTAATATTTTAAGTAAATTAAACAATATAATGCTTATACTTTTTAAAAGGTTAAACTTTTCTTTGCGTATAAACTGACACATTTAGCTTAACTGCTTATCAACTTGTTTTATATAAACCTGGTACATTTAAAAAATATATTAGGGATCTGCTGATAGACGCCTGCTTTCAAACGCTCCTATGTGTATCTGTTTAAGCGCTTGAAGAACGTTCAAAGATGTCTACGTTTGTCACATCAATGGTGTAAAAGCCTATGTGCGTCCAGACTTTGAACCTAAACGTGGCTGGGGCATCTATTATTTTACTCACACTGCTGTCCGCCATCCCGTTAAAAACCTCTTTTTCTTAGGCTAGTTAAGTTATGTTCAAGTTTCCCTCATTCATGTGTTGAATGCTGCCTTGAAGTAGCGACGATGGGAGCAGGGAAATCTATTTATTATTCATTAAAATATCAATATTTGGCGCCAGCGTATCAAGTCTCGCATCACACGGAGATGGACAACGATATATTGCCATATCGATATTTTGTCCCACCTCTAATGCTGAGGATATCTGCTGGTTAAAGCAAAAACATGATGTACACACGTTGAAACCTCAGCGTGTTAGCTTAGAATAAACAGACAGTTATAATTTGTTGGTGTGGACGCAAATATAGTTATTGTTATAGTTAGCTTTACAGTTATCTTTCTTTGTGTGAACGGTCCTTTTAATAATGTTAAATGTAATCTTTATTAATCTATTTTTCATCCTGTACAATATAATGCGATGACTAAATTCCTTTGTAGCATTTAAACTATTGATTTTAGTTTTTAGTGTTTTATTTTTCATTTAGACAAAACAGTATAGAATTTTAATATGAGGCATTTATCAGTTATCAGCCCAAAAATGAAAATAATGATCAGAATATCAGTATTGGACAGACTTATATTATCAGTGCATTTTAAAGATCAAGTTCAATTTTGTGAAGGCCAAAGACAATCTAAAGGGAAAAAAAAAAAAAATTGGGGAAATATTGTATACAGTATATCCAATATTGACCAATACGGATAAATTAAAAAAAATTAAATCTCTAATATTGATTGATAAACAACATGCTACCGATCTTGTGCATCGCTAATTTCCAAAAACCAACTATTACCTGAGAGACCGGTGTGGTCGGCTCACGTACTCTGTGAGTGCGGCGATGGTACAAGAACTTGGTCATGTTGGTGAAGGTTTTGGCACAAAATGGGCATTTGTGCAGTGGTTCAGATGTATGAGATTTCCTTAAGTGGGGAAGGCGAAACAAAAATGTTATGTTTGATTAGAGAGTATGCAAATCACAAGCAAGTTATGATGTTTGACTAAAGAGTTGTGTGTTATACGTGTTAGTACCTGTGTATCATAAGAGTCATCTCTGTGGTAAAACCATGCCCACAGTCCACACACAGAAAACGTGCCTCACCAGAGTGTGTGCGCATGTGTGTCTGAAGGGACACCAGCTTCTTAAACACTTTATCACACTCTGGGCACTCGTGTGTTCCTTGTTCATGCACACGAAGGTGTGCCACAAGCCGATTGGCAGAGGTGAACGTTCTTTTGCACTCCTCACATTGAAGATTGCTGGATGAGATAGACGACGTCAGACCCAAAGTAGCTGAGCGAGCGGTGAACGTACGTCTCCCACCACTAACTTTTCCAACTTTGCTGCATTCTTCTGATCCGTCGCTTCTTCCTTCATCTTCCTTAGCCCCAGAACTGTCTTCATACCCCACCATCACCCCAGTGTCCCCAGTCTCTTTGTCCTGGCCTAAGAAGTGCTCCCCCTGGTGTTGAAGGAAATCCTCTGGTGTGCTAAACAGCAGATTACACTCAGAACACTCATAAGGATGGATAATTAAAATTTCTTCATTTTGCTTCTTTAGTGTGTTCACCTGACCAGAGGAAGGGAGAAGGTTCAAAGTGGTCACATTGTCCAGCCGGATAGGATCGGCAGGTAAGAGAGGGGCGAGGAGTTTAGCTTTTCGAAGAGTAGCTGAGGCAGATCCATCAGCGATCGCTTGGGCGGAGCAGAACTGAAGGCGGAGCATCGCAGAGGTGGAGCCGGGCAGGGAAGCGTTTGCTGGCACTAGCATAGTCCTGGGAGGGGCTGCAGTTTTAGATGGGTTTTCTTGCTCTCGAAGGGCCTGAAAAATAAAGGCTTCAAAGGTAAGCTAGGAAATAGGGACCTACAACATCCTAAAACAACATGGCAATAGGCCCAGACATTATCACACTGAACCTTCAGGATGAATAAGATAGAAACAACCTGGGGCTGGATTCAAGAAATTTCTAAAGAGAATTTCCAGGAAATTCATAAGAAGTGTAAAAAAATTATTAAAAGGTGCAGTAAGTGATTTCTGAGAATCATTTTTGAACACTGTTAATATTTGAAATCAACCCAAACACACACACCCCTCCCTTCATTGCTCTGCCCCCATAATACACAAACACATAATGCAAGAGTGGAGGATGTCTCTTTATTCTCTGTTTTTACTGTTATTTCTATTCCTTATGTTCTATTTTTATTATTATTCTTTATGTAAAGCACTTTGAATTACCATTGTGTATGAAATGTGCTATACAAATAAAATTGCCTTGCCATTGCCTTGCCTATCATAGCAGAAGCAAAGCAAAATAAAGCGAAGATGACGAACAAATGACAAGAAATAACTGAATATGAACATACAGTACACGAGTATATACAAGCAAGAGTTGGTTGTTAGTAACCAGCAACACATCAGCTCCAGACATGACACTCAAAACCAATGATACTCAAGTAAGGAGCAGAGACAACGCAACCTCGGGGTCCGTTTTCAGGCCTTCCCGCTTAGGTCTCTCCTGCGCTAGAAAGCTTTTCTAATACTAAAGCTTGTCTGATCATAACCCTTCTTTTTCCAGTCATTTTACTCTGACCATTTCTCTTTTGTAATGTCATCTCTCTTTCTTCAAATCTTCCTCTTGCTCACTCTCTCCCATCATGAGTGGACACGCCCCCTACTGCTGATTGGCTACAAGTTTGTTGTGGTGCTCGGTCCGATCCACTTTCAACAGCGTTTTTCCAAAATGGCTTACTGCACCTTTAAGAAATTCCCAAATACTGTCTTAAGAACATCTTTTTTTCTTAAAGGTGCCCTAGATTATGTTTTTAAAAGATGTAATATAAGTCTAAGGTGTCCCCTGAATGTGTCTGTTTAGTTTCAGATCAAAATACCCCATAGATTTTTTTTTTATTAATTTTTTTAACTGCCTATTTTGGGGCATCATTATAAACGCGCCGATTTTATGCTGCAACCCTTTTAAATCCCGTGGTCCACGCCCACAGAGCTCGCGCTTGCCTTGAACAATGCCTTAACAAAGTTTACACAGCTAATATAACCCTCAAAATGGATCTTTACAAAGTGTTCGTCATGCATGCGTCGGATTATGTGAGTATTGTATACTGTTATATTGTTTACTTCTGATTTTGAATGAGTTTGAGGCTATGCTCCGTGGCTAACAGCTAATGCTACTCTGTTGGAGAGATTTATAAAGAATGAAGTTGTGTTTATGCATTATACAGACTGCAAGTGTTTAAAAATGAAAATAGCGACGGCTCTTGTCTCCGTGAATACAGTAATAACCGATGGTAACTTTAACCACATTTAACAGTACATTAGCAACATGCTAACAAAACATTTAGAAAGACAGTTTACAAATATCACTAAAAAATATCATGATATCATGGATCATGTCAGTTATTATTGCTCCATCTGCCATTTTTCGCTATTGTTCTTGCTTGCTTACCTAGTCTGATGATTTGGTTGTGCACATCCAGACGTTAATACTGGCTGCCCTTGTCTAATGCCTTTTATAATGTTGGAAACGTGGGCTGGCATACGCAAATATTGGGGGCGTACACCCCGACTGTTACGTAACAGTCTGTGTTATGTTGAGATTCGCCTGTTCTTCGGAGGTCTTTTAAACAAATGAGATTTATATAAAAAGGAGGAAACAATGGAGTTTGAGACTCACTGTATGTCATTTCCATGTATTGAACTCTTGTTATTTAACAATGCCAAGATAAATTCAATTTTTCATTCGAGGGCACCTTTAAGAAGGAAATGACAAGCTATTATCTGATCTGTTTATCTGATTGTATTGCAGTTGTTGCCAAAGATTTGTTGATCAGTTTAATGAAAACCACCCCAAAGACCGTTATAAACATAATAGGCATGCAAAATATTTTTTCACAAATGGTTTGAAGGAAGTTCATCACTCAACGTCACATTTTTTTAAAAAGTGTTGTCCATTTTAAGTAGTTATTTACTTTTTATCTTAAGTAGCAAAATAAGAAGAAAAAAGCAGTTATTTTTATACCTGTGAACTTTTGTGAATCCAGCCCCTGATCCTAAAACCATGTTTTAACTAGGCGAGATGCAATGTATTTCAGTTTTTAGCAGGATTTTGGACTCATGAATGGGCAGGACTATCCAGCACTACAGAAATAAACACACCTCACACCTAGTAAGATCAGTGTAAAACAAACCCCCTTTAAAGAACGTATTTGTTGTGTGTGTATAAATGTATGTAGTATGCAACAGACCTGGGCTAGGGTCAGGATCTGGCCTGCCCTCTGTTCATCCAGAACTAGATTTTGCACATTGAGCAATTGAACTGGAGTGACTGAACCATCTGCCTGAAGAACATATTCCTGAAACAGAACAAAAAATGAAATTAGACTGTTTAAAAGACAGTTCTTCAGTGAGTCTGGATAAATATACTGATTAATTGCAATCTTCATTTGAATGAAGTTCCATTCATTGATGATGATTCTTCAAATAACAAGACAAATCTTTTATTCTCTGAGTATGTATGCACACAAGTTGTTTGTTGAGCACTTCAAGAGCCTGACAGTGGCACTATCAGTGTAGACAGCCTCAATTGTATTAATAATTGTTTTCTCTATTAGACAGTGATGTTGTATTACTGACAATACAAGAGTTATTAGCTGATATTACAAATTTGTTTTGTTTATGTCAGTTTTATGCATGTCAGTCTCATATGCAGTTGATGTCGTAAGCAAAGTATATTTTACGTCAGAACACTGACTCATTAATGGCCAACTCCTGCGTCAGCACCACACGCATTCATCGTGGTGCTCACATGAACAGCGTCGGCCAATACTGAGCCGGCGTTTGGACGTAAACAGGAAAGCACTGCACTTGTGCTTACTACATCACCTGCATAGGAGACTGACAGGGAAGAGAAGAGATTGTTGAATAAAGTCGTTATTTTTGTTTTAGCGCACAAAAACGTATTCTCATCGCTTCATAAAATTAAGGTTGAACCACTGTAGTCACATGGACTATTTTAACAATGTCTTTAGTAGCTTTCTGGGCCTTGATAGTGGTAATTAAATTTCTGTCTGTGGAGGAGTCAAAGAGCTCTCAAATTTCATCAAAAATATCTTTATTTGTGTTCCAAAGATGAACGAAGGTCTTAAGGGTGTGGAACGACATGAGGGTGAGTAATAAATGACAGAATTTTCAGTTTTGGGTGAACTAACACTTTAAGTAATGTTTTATTTTGCTGGTATCCACAGAACTGCATAATTTGTTCATTTAACAAAATCACATTTTTATAATATACCGAGTCAAAAGGTTCATTAGCTAAAGGAGAGAATGAATATTACAGCTGAAACATTCCCAAGTGAATGGGAATCTAATCAAATCAAAACCTGAGCAAATCAAATCTGCAAGGATACCCAGCTCTGTTTATCAGTGTGTGTGTGTGTGTACTCACTGTGTCAGTGTTTAGGCTGCTGTGGGTGCTGCTTCTGCTGTGTGTCTGTCTGTGTGCCAACCACAGTTCGGGTGTGTCAAAGAGAGCCAGACATTCCAGACACTGGTACTGGATTGGCACTTCTGCATCCACAGAATCCACCTCTGTGACCTCACATAGCTCTGAAAATAAAGCACTAGGATGCTGATTGCATGCACTTCCAAACACCATCTCCAAACAAAACAATCTGACATGTACAGCACACATATTAAGCACTGCACTCACCCTGGCCTGCCTCGCTCATGTGCAGCTCTTGATGCAGCAGCAGTTCGTCTGGGTTCCTCAGGATGGCTCCACACTCCAGGCACTGATACTGGCTCTCCCCAGTGTCACAGTCCTCAAGGCTTGGCAGGATCTCAGCCTCGTCCCCCTCTGCTCCGGTGTGGATCTGTTGGTGCACCAGCACCTCCTCCAGCGTATTAAAGAGCTGCTGGCACTCACTGCACATGTACTGATGCTCCACATACTCCTGATCACTCATGGTAACTGCAGAACAGTTCTAAACCAGACTTTTGGTGTGCTGAAAAGCAGATACAGTGCTGGGGTTATGATGAGTCACAGTCATGCCAGATATGAATCCTAAAAAAAATCCAACTTATACAGATATGTCAGAAGACAGTCTCCCTTGCACTTTCATTTTAGATTCCATAACCTATCGTTCAGGACCAGATTCCCAAAGGCCACTAATTTTATAGATATGATGGACATAATTTACATAGTAATTGAGACATTGGACAAAACATGTCACACCACTTGACATGCTTATATGTTTTTAAAATAGCAACATTTCCACTTTGAGATGGTCGCTATAATGTTCTTAACTAGGGGTGTAATAATATAATCATGATTCGTGTCACAATATATCGCAATACAAAAATGCCACAATATGTATCGTGGATAGTGACAATATGTATTGTGTATAGTTCACCCAAAATGAAAATTACTGTGTGAGAAAAAATTCAAGTTTACAGAGTTTTAGTGTCAGTACATTAAAGGGTTATTTCACCCAAAAATGAAAATTCTGTCATTTATTACTCACCCTCATGCCGTTCCACACCCGTAAGACCTTCGTTAATCTTCAGAACACAAATTAAGATATTTTAGTTGAAATCCGATAGCTCCGTGAGGCCTCCATAGGGAGCAATGGACATTTCCTCTCTCAAGATCCATAAAGGTACTAAAAACATATTTAAATTGGTTCATGTGAGTACAGTGGTTCAATATTAATATTATAAAGCGACGAGAATATTTTTGGAGCGCCAAAAAAACAAAATAACGACTTATTTAGTGATGGCCGATTTCAAAACAATGCTTCATGAAGCATCGGAGCATTATGAATCAGCGTGTCGAATCATGATTCAGATCGCGTGTCAAACTGCCAATGGCTGAAATCACGTGACTTTGGTGCTCCGAACAGAAGATTCGACACACTGATTCATCTGTGCTCCGATGCTTCCTGAAGTAGTGTTTTGAAATCGGCCATCACTAAATAAGTCGTTATTTCATTTTTTTTTGGCGCTCCAAAAATATTCTCGTCGCTTTATAATATTAATATTGAACCACTGTACTCACATGAACCGATTTAAATATGTTTTTAGTACCTTTATGGATCTTGAGAGAGGAAATGTCCATTGCTCCCTATGGAGGCCTCACGGAGCTATCGGATTTCAACTAAAATATCTTAATTTGTGTTCCGAAGATTAACGAATGTCTTACGGGTGTGGAACGGCATGAGGATGAGTAATAAATGACAGAATTTTCATTTTTGTGTGAACTAACCCTTTAACCCCTGGTTTAAAAAACAAGGCTTAAGCTAGTCCTAGACTAAAATGCATGTTTGAACCGTTTCAACTGAAAGAAACTTGCTCTGAGATATATCAAAATATGTCAGTACAATTGTTTTGTCTCAAGATGCACATCAGTAATATTTTTTTCTAAGACACGTTTATAAAAGCTACTTAAATGTCCTAATTTAAGGCCTAATCCTGGTTTAGGCTAAGCCCTGACTGTGAAACCAGGCCTAAACTACTTTATATAATGTTGAATATAATGTATAATAATGCAATGGGGGAATATTTGTGGCTCCTGATTATGCCAAATGTCTTATGTTACCAGTAAAAAGGAGCTTACATTATTTTAAATATATCTAGTCAGTGACAGAGTGCAAGCATATTCGTCTAAAATAATTCTGTAGTTTTAGTCAAGAATCATGAATATTTTTATTCTGGTGTCACCATTGTCCCATGAACTGGGTTATCAGCCCAAGCCTGTTCATTTTCACCACCAATGTAATACAAAATTTTGCATTTTAATCAACAGTTCATTTTTGTTAACCATTTATCATGTCTTGGAGTATCGCAATAATATCGTATCGTGATGTGAGGGTATCGTTACACCCTATTCTTAACACAACAGTACAATTTCAGTTGATTGTTTTCTTTATTATATCATTCAATTCCCCTAAACCCAACTCAGACCATAACTCAGTACTCCATTTATATCAGTGTTTCTCAATATCAGCTTAGGACGGACTTCGAATATTAAACTTAATATTTCTACTAGGTCCTGAAAAAAGGAGGTTAATCCCTACTTTTTGTAAACACTGTCAGATATTTCTGAAACCATTTATTTAATATTTAACTGCATTTAATATTATAATAAACATCATGTGGATTTCTCATACTTTAACTCCTCATATTTTACCTAATCCGTGCATGACATATGGCATTTTTGTAATATAAAGAGTCCGCAGTCCACAATTTTCGTTCCATCAATATACGAGAAGAACATTACGGGCATTACAACTGCGGCACTGCTGCAGATGATGAAATCCAACTAACTGACAATACGTCTGATCATTCAAACTTCTAGGCAGTGATAGCAATAGTGCACACAGACAACAGCATTTAGCTGGATTCACACGAGTTGTTTACCTTGTGGCGAGCAGTTGGTGGCGCTCTTCAGATTTTGCCAGAGCTTATGCAGCGCACCGCTGTCTCCTGAGCGAGCCACCCCGCTGTACGGCGGTCGTCAGGCGGCGCTCTTCACTTTTCCCCGCAGGTCTAAGAATGCTGAGGGGAGGCCTTCTTTCCCCAACCGTTTCCGAGCCTCGCCTCGCGCGCTGCAGATGGGCAATCCCTCGTGCAGCGCTCGTCGGCCCCGCGCAGGCTTCAAGGTGTTCACAACGCGTTTCTCACCGCAACGAACCTGTATTATTTAGCGCGACGCACTGCTCGTTGAGTATATTGACGTAAACACGGTCGTGGATATGGAAATGTACCGTTTGTCTGGCCTCTGTTCCTTGCTCTGTGCACGCTGCCCCGCCCCATGGGGGTTCGCGTGTTGCTTGAGCAAGGCGGTGATTGGATGGAAAGACTGTCTGTCAAACTCTAGCTGTTGTGATGGACAGTCTAATGATTGAAGCATTTTTTGATGCAAGAGTATGTGAGGCTGTATCTGATGATGTGAAGGCCCCTTAAACCACCAATAAATTCGTAAATAATGAAACATTTCAAAACACACCATGTTCTGCTATGAGAAAACTCAGATAAAACAGGCCATTTACAGAAAGTAACGTGAAAATCATAAGGCCATTTTTTGTGTTCTTGCCTCATATATAAAGATTATGATTAGTCCTGCAAATAATATACATTAACATCAAAACGTTTCCATTCTCATCCCCCAAATTATTAGGGGAAAATCACTATTTGACTTTAAAGCAAATGGATAATTTCGACTGTACTGTATTATTGTCATACGCAGTGCAGGGCTTTCATTCTGCTTTTTAAATAATGGTTGTTTTTATAATGCAGCCATTTTTTTAAAAGTAAAAAATGAACATTTTATCTGTAGGACATTATATTGAGTGGAAACATTACGAAGTATATCTTGCAGATAGTATTTTAAATTATTTCTTTATATTTTACTGCAATAATAATATTGCATACAACTGTATTATTATATTTGGGGGTCCTTGTCATGAAATATGAATGAAAAGCTGGTCATTCTTGTGCTGCAGGATCTATGCACGTGAGAGCGTTGTTGAACTTCATTACCCAGAAGACAATGCGCAGCGAGCGTCACTGTGCGTCAGCTCCAGTTGCCCAGCCACACAGAGAAAGAGGAGGCGCACAACCTTACCGATAGAATAGTTCAGGGATCTTTATTTTTTAACGATTATTGTTGTTTAAATTGACATATCCACTACGCGCCTGGGCCAGTCTACCGGCACTCTTTACCCCCGCTCTGGCACACACGAAACCCGATATGAGCGGCAGCGGGCGGCCCAGGACTAGCTCGTTTGCTGAGCCTCCGGGGGTTCCGGGAGCCGCTGCAGCCGCTGCCGGATCAGCCGTCGCCGGTGGAAGCACTTCAGGAAAGACGGGGGGCGCGCAGGCCTCAGCCGGGAGTTCGTCTGGTTTCGGAAACCTAAAGCTGGGCAGTGAGTATCTTTCATTGACATCACACGACAATCACATTAAATGTGATGATAGTAAACGAATAAAAGCCGAAGTGCTAGTCCGTGTAGCATGATGTTCATTAATTTGTTTGATTATTTTGTAATGATCGCGTTAACCTACTTTAGGCGGCTAACTGGCTAAGCTAACGTGAGCTTGTTTTTGTAGACGGATCAAGGGCTTTGATTGCGCTAACTACATTAGCTCGACAATCCTTCATCAGAACAAGAGCTAAACACATCTCTTATGATCGATACAAGTGCATCATATTTTTGGCTCATTTGAGTCCTGTTTAATGTATGATTCGTGGTCTGTTGGATGTTTAGACGTCGTTGTGTTCTTCAAGATGTGCTCGCTTGGTAACAAAGCTCAGTTAGCACAGCATCTAAAAAATGTTATCTTATTTTCTGCATTTAATTTACATATTTTCATTCGGTGCAACGCTGTATGAATTTAATAGCATCATAAATATCCTTAACATTAATATGACCGAGAAATTAAACATAGAGAGGACCAAAGTGGTGTTTGCTTGTTCATATAATTAAAGTCAGAATCAATATTCATAACATATTATTAATGAAATGTTTACCGACTCCCCTAATCGCAATCTAATAGCAATCTCATCACAAAGCTTTGAATTTAAACACACTGCGTCCTATAAAGGAAAATTGACCATTTGTACATTTGTGGTTGGGCTACTGTAAAAACTAGTGGTTTCCCTAGAGGCATAAACGTCTTCATTTGGTGCTCTATAAATGATTCCCAGTGACTGCAGTGCTGGCAGCAGCGTACATCTGCACTGGTGCTGACTGCTGGATTTCCATGGGAAGTGGTGATGGGTGTTATTACTAGGAAGAGTTCTAGGAAGAGTACTAGGGGGAGTTCAGTGGGTGGGTGGATGGATGTACGACTGTAACCCATGGCCCTCTGAGAAACCTTGGACCAGTACAACAGCCATTGCTGTTTTTGTCTACCTTTTTTCAGCCTAGTAACCATTATTTTATTGGCCTGCTGACATTTGCACTCACAAAAACCTGATAAATTTTAGCCACACATTTTTATCAGGAAAAAAGCAGTCGAGTTACTTTTACATACATATTCCTTTACATATGTGTAGGGGTTTAACAGTACACAAACATGACAGTTTGGTAAGTATCTCGGTTTTGAAGTCACGGTTCGGTACGGTTTCGATACAGCAGGGGGAGAAAGCTTGACATGAAATGGCTTTTTTATTAAGGTTTTTTTTTAAATATATTTCAATTATAATTAATTTTCTTAAGGATAAAAAAAATATTGTAGCTAATGCTGTATACTATATAGGGAGCCCTTACTTACACATTACTATAATATTAAAGGTCACAATTAACAACAGAGCCCAAATTATTAAATTCAGCTGCTATTTATTTTTAGACATAATCAGCACTCAAAAAAAGAAAAAGAAAAGGTTAATGCAGGTTTTGCATTAACTTCTAAATCTGATTATAAAGTTAATTTTCTACTCCAATTCATATTTGAAATATAATCATTTACACAGTGGCTATCGTAACATGTTTTCATGACAAATTTATTTAAACATACATTAAATAATTAAGACATTACTAATTAAATATAATGAATATATAAGCTAATATAGTGCATTTACAAAATGCTTTTTTCTAGAGAACTAACATGCTGTCGACACTAAATTCCTGAGGTAAATGTAATGCTACGTGAGATATTATTCTTTCTGCAGTTGAAACACTGAGAGATTACATGTAAGCAGATCGATCGATCGTCTCTTCTTCAGCACTTTTTACTGTTAGCAAACAGTGTTGCATTACCGCACGCACCCCCTTCTGGATTGGAGTGTGAATCGCCTGTAACAGTTCGGGACGATTACGTGTACCGTTACACCCCTACATATATGTAATATATTTTATCATATTTTTATTTGCAAATACATGAGGTAAAGATACACAGTGCAAGACACACAAGCAATGGTAAAATCATCATTCAGTGCGTCACTGAAAGCCACTAAGTGGCATAAACATGATCACTGAACACAAGACGTTTTCATTAAATGCCCTGAAACTCTCTCACACATCATATAAGGTAATTCTAGCCAGTATTTTAATGACAAGCTTTGATTCTGGCATTTCAGAATCACAACAGTTTAGGTTCTCTGTGATATTTTTTTTTTTACTCTGAGCGAATTATTCAGTCACATGACTGCTTTAGCAATTTATTCTGTGAATGTTTCCTTCATAGTTAATGAGTTTGGTTACCTAAATAAAAATGTATCCACCTTAAATGTAAAAGTTTTTGCACATTTTGGAAAAAAATTTTTTTAATGCAACAAAAATTGGCATTAAAACTTGACATTTTATGTGATGTCCATATTAACTGGCCACTAACCCACAGTATCCTGTATCCCACTTGAAGCAGTGATTCTGATGGGGAAAAAAAAGAAATCTCAATAGCAGCAGCCCGTCTCTGTCATGCATGACAACAGCTGTCTGCTCTGCTTTGATCTAGCAAATAATAATTTTGCCTTGTAATGAAACAAAGCATCTGTTATGGTGAATCTGTCATTCCTTCTCTAAATCTAAACTGACAGGGATTGATGGACAAAACATCACCCTAGGGCTTTGTTTGTCTTCAGGCATCCCCATTATCAGGTCTGCTCTTGCCCACAGGTGGAAATGTGGTCAGATTTTAGCTTTCTCATCCTCCACCCTTGTTCAAACAGTCTTAAGGGTGTTTCTGCTATTTCTAGTGATAAGCTCTGCTCGTTGTTCTGTTGTGTTTGGACACGCATCTAAACATGGTGTTGGATTACTATTAACACCTGTCAGACAGAGTGGCAAAAAGGCATAGCATGCTGGATAAGAGGGCACCGATGAGTTTAAAAAGATATAACTGCTGTAGATCTAACACTGGTTAGCTGTTTGTTTGACACAGCCTCAATATTGTCATGTCTTAAATGGCCTCTCAGGCATGGCTGAGTAGTTTCAAGGAATACTTCATTTACTCACCCTCATGTCTATCCAAACTTGACTTTCTTACATGGAATATGAGAAATTTTGAAGAATGTGTTGATTAATTTCCTGCAATTATAATAGGTGATTTTACTGGTGATTTTAGGCTTCAAAAAACATTTCCAAAAAAAGAGCAATAACTGAATCATAAATGTTATATGTGACTTGTCTTTTCAAATCACCTACTGATTAGAAGTATTACTCATGTTTTTCTAAGCTAAAATTATGTGGTAGCTTCATAATTAATACTGTCAGAGCCACAAATGACATTTTACACTCACGTTAATTGTGGCAAGTAAAAATTTCCATAGCCTGGTAGTCTTGGCCAAAATGCTGCGTTATCACAGAGATATTAATTATTTTCCAAGCGGAGTAATGATTAATGCAAAATAAATAAATGTAACATTTTTTTCATATAGTGTTCAGAGTTTTGCACAAGTGAATGGGCAAATTATTTGCATCTACCTGAGTATCTCTAACTTCTGAATGGCTAAGTTTGTTGCTATCTCTATTAATGCCTATAGGCAACAAAGATTTAAAGAAACCTTTTAGTGGCATTATACAATGGTCCAGTTCTCTTGACAGAAGCTAGAACAGAAGTAAAAATACTACTGAGAACGAGAAAATAAATAATGGAATTTATTTAGTAAAGATTATTTTTTTAAAGAGATAGCTCACCCAAAAATGAAAATTTGATGTTTATCTGCTTACCCCCAGGGCATCCAAGATGTAGGTGACTTTGTTTCTTCAGTAGAACAAAAATGATGATTTTTAACTCCAACCGCTGTGGTCTACCGGTCGTATAATGCGTGTCAATGGGAACTCCATCTATAAGAGTAAAAAAAAAACATGCACAGACAAATCCAAATTAAACCCTGCGGCTCATGACGACACATTGATGTCCTAAGACACAAAACGATCGTTTTGTGCGAGAAACCAAACAGTATTTATATCATTTTTTTTACCTCTAATACACCATTATGTCCAACTGCCTTGAGCGTCCGGTGTGTGAAGTCTGAATGCACTCTGATGCAGGAAGTAATCGCTCTCACTCAATGAAATATACACGCGAGCGATCACTTCTGGCATCAGAGTGCGTTTTCAGACCTCACCAACAGGATTAAACATCAAATTTTCATTTTTGGGTGAACTATCCCTTTAAGTGTTACTTCACCTGTTGTACACACAATGGTTTAATGCAGTTTTTGTTTTAGAAGCTATTATGTGGTAGAAAAGAGGTAATATTAGTAAAAACCTATTTGTCAATTTCATATAAGCATCATGGATTAAACCATGACAATTAACGTAAATGCCACTGTTTTTGAGGATTTTTTTCAGTATTGAGGATTTTTTGAGAATTTGTAATTTCTTTGAGTACAACAATGGTGTTTAAGTGACATAGCATTCATATAGAGCAGGTTTCGGCAACCTATGGCACGCATGCCAACATTGGCATGTGGAGGGATAATCACTGACATGTGACAATAGCTTAAGAGGCGTATGTAGTTAATTTAAATAAAGTCCCTCGAAATTGCATACGGACGTATATTTTGAGTTAATCATTTTTTCATAGACACACAGCCTGTTTTAAGTTAGGAGCTATAAATCCTATTAAACAAACCATTCGGTTGACTGGAGTTGCACACTTTTGTGATTTATCCCTCTGCGTGCCATAGGTTGCCGACCCCTCATATAGCATTTGATTCAGGTTGTACATGCTAACACATTCTTGTGTGGATTCTTCTTCAGATGTTTCAGTCAGTGACCATTTGTTTAAAAAAAAAAAAAAATAATAATAATAATAATAATAATAATTTTGTTGTGTCTTTAGGGGATAGTGGGAAAGTGACAACGGTAGTAGCCACACCAGGGCAGGGTCCCGACCGTCCTCAGGAGGTTTCATACACAGACATCAAGGTGATCGGGAATGGCTCGTTTGGAGTGGTGTACCAGGCTCGACTCATCGACAGCCAGGAGATGGTGGCCATAAAGAAGGTGCTTCAGGATAAGAGGTTTAAGGTAAGTATGTTAGGGATGATAAGATTCACAGATTCGCATCTTCATAAAAGTTAACGTTGCGATGCATTGATTTAAAAAAATTGTGCATCAGATACAAGTTAGCATTTGTATCGCGATGCGATTTGCATCTGTAAAAACCGATAACAGATGCACTATACTTTTGTTATTTAGAAAGTGATAAATAATTTGTGACCAGTATTTTATATGTAGATTGATTTCTCCTCTAAACTGTTTCTCAAGTGCGTTCTCTCATCACACTGCTGCTACGTGAATATGACGTATAACAACAAAGACCAAGGCGTATCCCTTAGAGTCACATAGATTAACATGGCACTACAACGTTTGTGAAAGGGCCGTGCATTAGAAGTCAGAAGGCACTTAAGTTAATTTATTATTTGCAGTCTGTCTGAACCAAAGAAATTATCTGCCTATGATTTCCGCGATGCAGAAAACACGGACGGAATCGCGGAATCCATTCATAAAAGCAGAATTTACTGTAACGGAATGTCACGGAATTTGTCAAAATTTGGATGAATAAATCAAAAGTAGGTGGGTACACTTAAATCAAATCACAATATGGACTAGTGTCTGTGAATATTAAACCACAAAAAGACTATTTAAATATGATTCCTGTATGTATTGCATGAATGGCGCAGATGCGAGAATACGTTTACTAAACAAACTGAAGCATGCGTGATGCTCGTGGTGTTTTATCCAGCATCTGCCATCTGACAATATGGCGACATCGACATAAACACATAAACTTCATCTCCAGAGCTGTTCTGAGAACCACTTCATGAGCAGTTTGCAGTTTAATTTGAGAAAAACTATTGTAATATCATATAGCTACACACAGAAACCTCAAGATCTTAACGGCAACCCGTCAAAATAAAAGTTCGGTTAAACTTGTAACAGAATAGCCCTATTACTATTGTAGTACAATGTACTACTATTGTATGGTATAATGTATGTCTTAATGTAATACTACTACTAATAATACTAATAATAATGATATAATAATTATTAAGCCTCTATTTTTGGAGGAATAATCACAATTTTTAATCCATGTTTTATATTTTAACAGTAATTTGAGAAAAAATAAAAAGTTTAGAGCTCTACATATTGAATTGCATAGCATCATATTTTTTTCCATTGCATCGTATTGCATGCAAAAACAATGCTGCTTTCCAAGTCCAGAATGAAAGGTTTTTACTTGTAATGCTACAGGCCTTTTAAATCAGGCTGCTACAATCACGTTGTAATTATTTTGACATATTGCGATTTCAAATGTGATATGATAAACGTTTGATATCTCATGTTGTTTTTGCTTAGATTTCAAAGCTAAAAGAACAAAAAGGCTTAAGATCACATCGAAACACCCCCTTTCATGTTCAACAGCTTGTTCATAAAATACAAAGTAGCAAGCAATGCCTTATGACTCCAAAGTAAGTTGTTTTGTCCAGGCTCTGCTGCCTTGAGGAAGTGTTGCTTTTCACATTTTCAGACCTGAACCTCTTTCAAATAGCTCCCAAAGTGAACCAAATTAAAATATTTTCTTGCCACTCTGTCTGTGCAACGTTTGTATAGTGATCTGTAAGTTATTCAAATGTGAGCCACAGTAATTGCTGTTCACAACTCTTGTAAAGCTTTAAATGGCAATCGTTCATCTCAGACCTGAGACGCATGTTAATATCAAATGTAAATGAAAACACTCTTGAGTGTGAAAACACTGAATCATGTGTATGTGTAGTATCTTGCAGACTGCATAGAGCACAGCCTTCCACTTAACAGTGTGTTTTAATTTGATTGTGCAGCACTAGATTTAAATGGGCTGCATATTCAGAGCAACACATTTCCACAGATGAATGCGTTAAATAAGATGGATGTTTGATTTTTATTGCATGCTTTTACTGTCCTTCACACATCATTTCTTGCTCTACAGAACCGTGAGCTACAGATAATGAGGAAGTTGGACCACTGTAATATTGTCAGGCTACGCTATTTCTTCTACTCCAGTGGAGAAAAGGTTGGTTTTTCTGTCCAACCTTTCAGTTTTTAAGTTTTTATATCCCAGTGATATAACTTTGTCATATTGAACATGTTTGAAGAATGTTATCTCTCTTGACCAATCTAATTTGCGTTCTCTTCTCTCTCTCTTTCTCCTCAGAAAGATGAAGTGTATCTAAATCTGGTGCTTGATTTTGTACCAGAAACCGTGTACAGGGTGGCACGCCACTTCAACAAGTCCAAGACCACCATCCCCATTATCTATGTCAAAGTAAGTCTCTGTGTTATCATGACTACTGCTACTGTGCCCATTCATATGTACGTGGACAGTAAACAATAACATCTCTTTCTCTTTTTCTGTCATTCCTCCCCCACAATTATTCTGTTTTTCTCTTTTTATCTCAGGTGTATATGTATCAGTTATTTCGCAGTCTGGCGTATATTCATTCCCAAGGCGTATGCCATAGAGACATCAAGCCACAGAATCTCCTGGTGGACCCAGACACAGCTGTACTCAAACTGTGTGACTTTGGCAGGTGTGTGTCCTGACACTTTTCCTGACATGTATTTGCAACATACCCATGTGTAAGATATATATACTGATCTTTAGACCCCAATATACTCCAGGCAAAGTTTTGTTATTTGCTCTTTGCTTGGGGGCAAAAATGTTCAAAATACCTGAGCAGGGGTAGCCTATAATGTTAGCGAACATCCCCATGCTGCTGGGAGCCACGTTTGGCACTCCAGTCGAATCATGTCACGTTTATTTATATAGCACTTTATACAATAAATTGCTTTAAAGGTGCAATGTGTAAAATTTGATAGGATCTTTTGACAGAAATGGAATATAATATACATACCTATGTTTTCAGTGGTGTATAAAGACCTTACATAATGAATCATTATGATTTTATTACCTTAGAATGAGCCATTTATATCTATATACACCGTGTGTCCCCCCTCCATCAAGTCGTCATTTTGTGCCGGCATGTTTCTACAGCAGCCCTAAATGGACAAACACTCTACAGAGCGAATTTCATCACTGTTGTTCTAAATCGTTTGTGTTTTTAGAGGCAGCTTGCATCATCACTACGTTGAATACGCACAAAATAGTAGTAGTCTGGTTTATTAGAAGCAGTGACCGCTCTTTGTTAGAAGTAAGAAGAAATCTCATTGATTGACTGGCTAACGTACTCTGCTGTCTCAAACGACGACATCTTTGACTTGTGTTGGCCAGACAGCCACCGTAGCTTCTCGATTTTGCTTTAGATGCTGCTAAAATTTACACACTGCTCCTGTAAGGCAAGCAGTTTTACTGCATTAAAGGGTTGGTTAACAAAAAATGAAAATTCTGTCAGTAATTACTCACCCTCATGTTGTTCCACAGCCGTAAGACCTTCATTCGTTTTCGGGACACAAATTAAGATATTTTTCATAAAATCCGATGGTGAGGCCTCCATTGCCAGAAATACAATTAACACTTTCAGTGCCCAGAGAGCTCATAAAGACGTATTTAAAACAGTTCATGTGACTACAGTGGTTCAACCTTAATGTTATGAAGCGACAAGTATACTTTTTGTGTGCCAAAAAACAAAATAACGACTTTATTCATTGGGCAATTTCAAAACACTGCTTCATGAAGCTTTACGATTTTTTTTTTCTTTTTCTTTTTCTTTTTCAATTCAGTGGTTCGAAACGTGTATATAACTGCCAAAGTCACGCCCCCCAGTGGTGAACCATTGAAATTTCGTAACAGTTATCACGTAACGAAGCTTCGTTTACTGAAATCATGTGACTTTGGCGCTCCGAATCCCTGATTTGAAACATAAGAATCGAAAAGCTTCATGAAGCAGTGTTTTGAAATCGCCCATCACTAGATATTGTTGAATAAAGTCCTTATTTTGGGGGTTTGTTTTGGCGCACAAAAAGTATTCTCGCCGATTCATAATATTAAGCGTGTGAAATGACATGAGGATGAGTAATTAATGACAGAATTTTCATTTTTAGGTGAACTAACCCTTTAAACATAAAAGTGTTAGTGTTAGTGTCACTTTCAATTAGAATTACAACTTTGAGTTCTTCTATAAAGCAGCTCTTCAGTGTGTTTGTTTTTACTCGCATGACCTCAACGGACTGAACAGAAGAAATTAACCTGAGAATTCTGGAGCACCAGAGCACACCTAATTATGTAATCGCCATATGCTGCTGATAGTTCAGTGGTGTTTACCTGCCAGTAATTTTGCTTTGGCAAGCTGTTTCGAACTCCTGAAACCTAGTCTAGATGAACTTCGTTTTGGCCTGATTTTGTTCAAAATGAAGTCACACCATTTCGTTGTTTGATTATGCTTTAAATGTATTTACAGATAGGTTTGGCATGTGTGCATTTGTGTCCTGGGTTGGGGATTTCACAATTTAAATTCAAATTTTGGGTGCTTTCATACTGAGTTCTGTTGCACTGAAACTGGCATGATTCACATGAATGCAAAAGCAACTTGCTCAGTGCGCACTCATTCAGGAAGTAAAGTACCCTGCGCATGCATTATAGCCAGTGACGACTTCATTAGTTCAAGGGATGACAGCGGTGATGATTTACCTTGGATAAGAATGAGAGTGAGCTTACAGTGTAATCGTGCATAGTAAGTGCAATCAGAGCAGGAATGGCTTGAAATGTGCTATTAGTATAGTCACCTTCATGCGAAGCACATACAGTAAACCCAAGTGTTGTTCACTCTGCTTTTGCATAATCGCACTAAATTAAAAAAAAAAGTAGTGCTGTGAATTGATTAAAAAAAAATGTAGAAACATCATTTTTTGAGATAATTTTGTGTTTGTTCATTCAAGCACAAAAGAGAACTCAATGCTGTACTGGCACTCTGTCTGAAGTGGCTTTTTATGCACATGTCTGGTGTGTGTCAGAGAGAGCCGCTTTACAGACAGTGCGCCAGTACTGAATTGAGTTCTCTTTTGCATCTTATCACCCTTGAATGGTTTAAAAGCACTTGAATGAATGATGGCATTAAATAACAAAATTTAATTTTAATTTTGACAGCCCTATAATATATTGACCTGCTTTTCCTGTTTTCTATTATCCAGTCCCTCCAGAAAAACACAGCATTTTTTTGTGATTGTTGCGGGCAAAAATCCTTGATTTTGCGGCACGTTTTCTTAAAAAATGCGATGGAATATGTGGCAATTTTTGCAGTTTTATGCGATGAAATTGCGGGAACTTGCAAAAACTGCGGTTTGATGAAAAAGAGAAAAAAAAAAGTGATTTCCCCCAACACCCTGTTCTCACTAGGCTACTACCTTAATGTAAAGAGTCATTTCTTATTACTTATTACTTCCTATGATAAGCAAGCATACTAAATCACAGAATATTTAAGTTCTCATTCTGTTTTATTTCAGACCTTAATTAACATGGCTCGAACTTACAAAACATTGAGTCAAACAAGTTCTGTAGCTTTACAAAAGGAATATGAGTTTGTAGAAAGGCACTATATAAAATAAACTTATTATTATTATTAATAATAATAATAATAATAATAATAATAATAATGATAATAATATTCAACAACTTCTGCAAAAATGAATAAATAAAATATTTTTAAAAATGTGTGCTTCTTCCGCTGCTGCTTTAACCATCCTTGGCGGTGGCAAAGTGAAAGTGGTTTTCCAGCGTCAACACGCAGTTGCACGGAGTGCAAAATAATTTGCCCTCACTGTCATGTAACACACAGGAAAACTGCTTCGCACGGTCTTTTGCGCTTATTTTTGTTGGCAAATGAGAATGATTCTATTCCCGCATATTCCATCACATTTTTTAAGAAAACGTGCCGGACGGACAGCAGCCACAGGCTCTTCTATCATCATGGTTTCATGGTTTGCAGATGATGTTCACGTTGCGTAATTACGTCACTTCATAAGGTTCCCATGGCAATAGGGGGTAAATAATGGCGCTTTACTTGTGTGTCAACTTTCTGCTAAGATATGTGACTTTTTTGCAACAAAAATACAGGGATTATGAAATCATGCTAGCCCCGCATATTTTGCTTGCTGAAATTGGCAATTTATGCGGCGAAAATGCGGCGTATTTGAAAAAATGCGACCCCGCATAAATATGCAGACTTTGGCTGATTATGCATGAAATCAGGCGATCGCATAATCGCATTTTTCTGGAGGGACTGATTATCCACCATGCATGTTTGTGATGATGTAACATGAACACAAATGCACCAGGGTTCGATAGAATCTTGTTCGATAGTTTGATAGAAAGTTGTGTGAAATCGGACCAACTCTGTGCAGGACACCAGGAACAATCGCGCTCTGACTCGAACCGCAGCAAACGGTGTGAAAGTCCCCTTAGATTCAGAGATCCTTGATCTGATTCCAAAATGATTCTCATTGCAGCTCTATTTTTTTTTAGCAGTGGTGTAGGGGTGCCAATTTTTGTACGCCTTCATATGCTGCCCACTACATCAGTTTTACACATGTCTCTTTGATAACATGTTTATAATCCCCCATCATATTGTCTCCATAGTGCAAAGCAGTTAGTTCGTGGGGAGCCCAATGTGTCATACATCTGTTCGCGGTATTACCGCGCTCCTGAGCTAATATTCGGAGCCACGGATTACACATCCAACATTGATATCTGGTCAGCCGGCTGTGTTTTAGCAGAGCTGCTTTTGGGACAGCCCATATTCCCCGGTGACAGTGGAGTGGACCAGCTAGTGGAGATCATCAAGGTGAGTGGAAAATCTGCATTGCTTCATTTTCAAGAGTAAGCATATTAGACAGGCATCATAACTCTCTCTCTGTCAACCTTCTGCAGGTTTTGGGGACCCCCACAAGAGAACAGATCCGAGAGATGAACCCCAACTACACAGAGTTTAAATTCCCACAGATTAAAGCACACCCTTGGACAAAGGTAAAGCACCTGTTGCTACACTTGTAGCCATATTGGTTCTCAACTAGCTTACAGAAAGAAACATTTTAGGTCTTTACAGAAGGTAAACTAGTAATGCACCTAAATAATTTTTTTTACTGAGCCAATGGACGAAAACTGAAACTAAAAGTAGCTTATTTAATAATGAATTAATGACTCAAATTTAATAATCAATACTCAAATAAAATCAGACTTCTATATAAATTGCACATAAGTTTTTATATCACTTTCTTAATGATATATAATTTTCTACTCCGATTCATTGTTGAAATATAATCATTTAAAGGCTGTAATAACCTTTCATGACAGATTTATTTTAAAAAAAAAATAAACAACTGCAAACTAGTAGCTTTTTGGCTAAATTTGCCGTTTTGAATCAAAATATAATTTATGTGAATCATGTAGATCCAAAGAGTTGGGGTGAAATTGCAAGCACAATAAACCTTACAAGAATCAGAAACTGACTAATTTCCCATAGACTGGAGTGAGACCATTGACGTCTCTCGAGCTGTCACAATCTTTTTTGGCACTCTCTGCATGTGGCGCTGCAGCACCTCAGTTTAAGCTTAGCAAACACAAACAGATCATCTCTTCCTCTTTTGTTATAGCATTAAACCTGAATGAACATCAGAAGGTATGTTGAAAGATAGAGTACATCTTACCGAAGTCCATATCATGTCACATGTAATCGCTCACTCAGTGTTTCAACCAGGAAAGATAGCTTGTAAACAATAACGTCACATTTACCTCTGTCCAAAAAATGGCTGCTGCAAATTTTAAGCCACATTATAAAGCGTCAACTGCATTGTTTGAATTTCATTTTAAAATTGATAGAATTTCAAAGCTCAGACTTTCAAAGGTAACAAAGCTTATAGCGATTGTTGGATGGCAGGTGTGCTACAAATAATTTAGTCAAGTTTTGTTCACGCCTCTACTGAAAACGGCATAGAATAAAAGATCTTGGTTCATCAAAATGAAGATCATCAAAATTGAGAAATCGATATTGTCAACCTAGCCCTGGGCATCCACACAGCTGACATCTTTACCTGTTGTAGCTTATGTGCACGAAATAGACACTGGCTAATTTAACGTCACTGTTTTGGCCAATAATTTTGTCCCTCCAAAGCTGTTTGGAAAAAATATTTTTGTTTGCCAAAATTTTGATGCATCACTAGATTAATTGATACCCGATGCTATAGATGAAAGTCTTTAATTTTTAAACTGGTCAGATGTGACGTTTCCCTGTGAATCTGTGTGTTTGTGTTAGGTGTTTAAGCCGAGGACCCCTCCTGAAGCCATCTCATTGTGTTCTCGTCTGTTGGAATACACGCCGGTGACACGGCTCTCGCCGCTGGAGGCCTGTGCGCACGCTTTCTTCGATGAGCTGCGCCAGCCGAATGCACGTCTGCCTAATGGCCGAGAACTTCCCCAACTCTTCAACTTCAGCCCTGTGGGTGAGTTGAACTGAGAAAACTGCCATTTCTGTTCAGATTTAGTCTCGTCAGATTAATCGGATCCTCACGCTCTCTTTTTTTATCTCTAACTCTGGCTCTATCTCACACATATTATTAAAAACTTGTGGTTTAGTACATAAAGTCATTGCTTATATCTGGTTAGCTGATTTTGTTAAATGCCTTTGTGTTGTCACTTGTCTACAATAGCATTTATATGCTAAAATGTTTTTGTTACTTTTTTTTTTTTTTTACATTAGAATACCATTTATTACTGTAAAGCTTTGTTGTTTAGTTGTGAACGTGTCTTTAACTTAACTACATGTTGTCAAATGAATAACCAGGCACCAATTAGACTGATTTAAGTCTAATGAAGCTAAAAGTAAACACAGCAAAGCAGTGGTTCTCTGTTCATCAAAAATAACTGTTTGTTAAGTGTGCTAGACTGAAACTTGAACAAACCAGTTCATAAGTCATTCATTTGCGATTGGGCATCACAGCTTTCTTTGTTCATTATTGCGCGTCAACAGAAATATCCTTAATTCCATTTCTTATTACTGCATATAGACTCAAATAAAGCTTTCTTAATCAGTATTAAGCAGCACAACTGTTGATAATCAACATTGATAATAAGAAATGTTTCTTGAGCACCAAATAATGTTAGAATGGCTTCTGTAGGATCAAAAAAATTCTTTCACTTAAAGGTGCTAAAGAGGATCTTTTCGTCGACTGAGAAACCAAAGACTGTTACTGAGTTTTTGAAATAAGTGCATGCGTAAGAACAACCCCCCTCCTTCGAAGGAACGCCTCCCAAAACTCGTAAACACTTGTATTGGAACACGAGTGTTTACCACCGACATTCGCTATGTCGTGTTAGTGGATTCATTATGTCGGACTCACCGCAGGTAACTCATAATCTGCAGTTGTTACTCCTGTCTCCGGACAAAAACATTGCATGCGGCGCCTGTGGAGTGTGGAAAGTTACTGAAGCGCGCAGCCGCGCTCGTCTCTCACAAGGAACGTCACGGCAGTGATTGACAAGCCAGAGGGCCAATCACGTAAACGATTGGCTGATGTTTTTAAGGCCCTACCTCGTGCACAGATGATGTATATTAATATTATTACTTTCAGTGCACCTAATAAATAGTCTTTTATCAGTTAGTAAAGACAGTTTCAAGTAATATTGCAAAAATGTATAAAACAAAACATCCTCTCTAGCACCTTTAAGGTTAGTGTTGTCACGGTACCAAAAGTCCAGTAGTCGGTACCAATACCAGTAAAATTTTACGGTTCTCTGTACCACAGGAAAATCTGTTGGAACTATTTTATTTAACTAGCCTATTTTTAAAAACATATTAAATATGATGGTAATCATACATATAAATATTTAGAGTGTATGTTTGTGTGTATATACCTCAATGAAATTTTGAAATAGAAAAAAATAAAAAATAAACAAATGCTCAAATATCCATTTTGAAACAGATGCGCGTGCTTATTTTAGCCATTCCTTCAGTGAAACGACATAGTACAGCCTGTAATACTATGAAATAAATATCAGTAAATAATGGTAACCGAAATAATAAGAAAGTTAAGTATTACTCTAAAAAACATTCGTTTTTTATTTCCACACAAAGATGCGTCATATAGCCACTCTGCGCTTTGAGAGGGATGTGGGACACGAGCAGGAAAGAGACCATTTCTCTTTATTAATATCTTCATGTTATCTCCTGATGTGTAAAAGGTCTGAAGAGTGAGTTTTATCTTCATACATTCAGGCTATGTTTGATTTAGCGCTGCCAAATAAACACGCAATACAAATAAACTTGACGCACCTTATAAAGTCTAATAACAAGCATAAACTGTGTTAAATAGAAATTGACGTGCAAGCAAAGCGGTTTCTTTCCTACAGTGTTTTTTCTACTTTACCACAGTAAAGAATGCAAATATAATATGCCTAATTAAAAGCGAACCAAAGGAAGAAACGTTTATAATCTCCTGCATGAGTGAAGATTTGGCAAAAGAAACAGCGATTCAGTGGAATAACTAATGGAATATTGTTAAATTCTCTGCTAATCGGGTGACCAGAATGCGATTCGCAAAACAGAATACAAAGCCGACAAGCTTAAATGTATGGACTCATGTACCTCTCTCATTCGGCATGAACCGAAATGGTTCCATGGCTGCGATGTCACATTTAATTGCTAACCTATTAGCCTATTTCTTCTGTAAACAAAGCTTTGTGCTTCGCTCCTGTCATATTCGCGTAAAATACTGGCACAGTGGGTACTTTATAATTTCAGTACTGACTTGGTACTGAAGTACTGGTACTTTTGACAACATTACTTCAGGTATAATTCACTACAATAATGGCTTTTGAGATCATAGTAGTGTCTGTTTGTTAAAAGGCAGCAGACTATAAACTGGCCACTCACTGAGCTGAAGCATGCACTCAGTGTATTTATAGAACGAGTGCCTATAGGAACAATGTACTGCACACTCTTACACCAAAAGAAAGCTTGATGCATCGCTATAAACCTTCCCCTACTGCAATGGATCCTCAAATGAATCCACAAAATTGAGCTAAAATGACATCCTCATCTATATTGAGACTTTGCCAGCTAAAAAAAAAAAAGAAGTGTAATTTTAGGAGCCAGTGGTTCTCTAGTCCATTTTTTTGGTCTGGAGCATTGCAAATACTGGTTCAAATGGTACATTTTGTAATTCAAACATTTTTCATTGAACTTGTCACAACACATGCCTCAAATTTTGGCATTTAGGAATCTTAGAAGATAACACAATTTTGCTACCTGCAATTTGAGATGGCTTTGACGTCCTGTGACGCAAGTACAAAGCTATCTTTGTTTGACACCCACAGATATTGATGGTTAACCTCTTTGTCTTTCTCTCCCTGCAGAGCTGTCTATCCAACCACAGTTGAACTCCATTCTCATTCCTCCCCATGCTCGCTCGCAGACGACACCTGCCTCGCACGGTACAGATCGCACATACGTTTCCCATGCCTTTGATTTACCCTTCCTGTCAGTCTGTATGGATTTGTGAACGCACATGTCCTGAAGTATTTTAACTCTTGTGTGTGTCTTTCTGCAGAGGGCGGTTCAGACGGTCCAGCCCAGTCTAGCTCAGCACCGGGACCCCTGAGCAACAACACCTAATTGTTCCCTCAGCATTACTTAGACATCATCACCCCTCTCTCCTCATCCCTTCTTTCTCATTCCTCTCTTTCCCAGCAGCAGCTCCAAACAGTCTCTCTTGCACGCTCTCACAAACACACTCGCACTCGTCACCTCGTGTTATGTGTAATCATGTTCTCTCATGATGGTAGAAGTGTGTGTGATGCCCGGATTAATGACGTCGATCATCACAGGAGGTCGATTTAAATTCAGTATGATTATCAACCCATGATTGAGTTGATTGTCATCTTTAGGTTTGAACACTGGGAAGGGCCGGTTAGGGCACGTTTGCCCCCTAGTGGCAGGAAGAGCGCCGCACAGTTACTGCTCTCTGCCTGAGATACCATCCATTTGAAAGGATTTTAAAGAATGATACGTGATATCGAGCTCATTTAAATTTGTTTTTGCTCTTAAAATGATACATTTTAGCTTTCTTTAGGAGTTCTTGGTCAAAATCAAGGACCGTGATGTGTTTTATAAAGCAGCGAGCGTGAGATGTCAGTGATGTGTGTGTCCAGACGTGTGATGTTTCTCTTCGCCGAGACGAAAATGAACAAAGAGTGTCTTAATATGTGCGTATGTCAATTTTAAGTAATCATTGCACACTCTTTTGTGTTTTAATTTCTTTTAAGGAGAATATTTAGGTATTTGGATAAGCTGAGACAGGGTTATCTGGGGTTTTTTTTGTCAGTTTCAGTATAAAAATGTGCTCATTTTGTTAGTTTTTTGTGCATGTGCATGCACACACACGTATAACGCATAGGTCAATCCCATCAATAGTTGTGTTAGACGTTCTGTTTGAATACAGAATTTGCATTATGGAGTCTACACCTGTGTGTGAATGTTTCTATACATTGGCGTGCCCATTTAAATGTGGATTTAGTGGATATTCATCCAAATTACACATTGATACATGAGCCCACATGCACACCATGGACACTTAGCAAATGAGACTTTGAAACAGAGCTGTTTGTCTTTCCCTTCTTCCTTCCATCCTCTCTCCTCCTCTCTCATTGCTAATATGTAAATGCCATGTACCTTTTATTTTGTTATTTTTGTTATTGTTATTCTTATTCTATTGTCCTTGTAACTAGATTTTTTCTCCTAGTGGAGCAGTGCTGGTATAAGCAGAAACCAGCCTTTCTCGGTCTCTATCTCTCTTTCTCTCTCTCTCTCGCCCACCCTCCTTCCTTTTATCCCTTCATCATGCAACTGTATATAACATTTCATCCAGCCTCTCCCCGAGTCAAGGGAGGCAGACAAAACTGAACAAAATTTTGTTTTTACCTGATCTCAGTCTCTTTCTCTTACTCTCTCTCCTTTCCCGCCCGCCCACCCGCCTGCCTGCCCTTCCCCCTCCTCATCAGTGTTAATTCTGATCCTTTTATTTATTGTATTGCTGTCCGATTATGTTTTTAACAATCTGATGGGGGAGGGGTTTTGTGTGTGATGTCAATTGGTGTAACGTTCATATCTCAAACTCTGGAATATTGTCTGATGGAATGTTCTGGAAAGGGCAGGTACACACTACCACCACACACAGGCTGCTCGGCCCATCAGTGAAAAAATGAACGGTTAAAGGGAGAGAGAGGGAGAGATAAACAATGTTTTTGTTTGTTGGTATAAATAATAAACTCATTAATAAAGTTATAAAATGTCTCTGTGGGTTCAATTGTTTATTTATTCGTGGATCATCCAATTGCTTTGATACGTTTTTGAAAATAAAAGGCCAAAAAGTCTTGAATATTTTTAATGGCAAAGAAAAGTAAAAAAAAAAAAAAAATGTAAAGGATTTTTGTTGTTTATTAATCTGTGAACACCATACTCACCAAATGTATGCTACTGTTCAAAAGTGAAAGTATGAAAGAAAAAAAAAAATATTCAGCAAGGATACATTAAAAAATATTATACATTACATTAAAAAAACCCAAAGTGACTTTTATATTACAAAATATTTCTATTTCATCAAAGAACTCTAATCATCAAAGAAGAAAAATATTAAGCAGCAACTGTTTTCACCATTGATAATAATAGAAAATGTTACATTAGCATGATATTAGAATGATTTCCGAAGGATCATGTGACTCTGAAGACTGCTCTTTGCCATTAAGGAATAAATGACATTTATAATGTTTAATTAGAGAACAAATACTTTTGTAATATTTCACAATATTACTGTATTTTATTAAACCGTAGAATATATATTTTTTGTTACAAAATTGATCTTAAAATTTTTGTAATTTGCATTAAGACTTATTGTTTTTAATTTCGTTAAACATGCTACCCTGCATTTGTTAAAGTGGAGGTGTAGGCTTATAAACGTTAGGTACAAAATACTGCCATCATAACATTGTGAATAAAAATAACCTTGTTTAGGTGTGTGTTAAATGGATAGAATAATTAAACTGCTGTCTAGAGCTCGGTAGGGCTGAAGACGCCCAATGTTTTTGCTGCCCCAATGATCACCAGTGTGGGTCCTCATGAACATTCTTCAAAATTCAGTTGCTTTGTTTTCCTATTAGCTCATAGCTTCAGCTGAGGGTCATGATTTTGAAATGCCTTATTGCATTTGTATGATTGGACATTTGCATTGCTTGGCATTCAAAGAATAATGGCACCAGATGTTCACTTCTGTGTAGATTTTCAGTTAATCACAACTATGTGTTTAGACAGATGACTGTGCACTGAAAACAAAAGCCAATCAGCAGGTCTTGGAAGTCTTGGTTGTCCTCTATTCGCACACTGATTAAGTATTAAGGTTTGTAAATTACTAAAGATTAGAGGTTAGAGATATGAGATTAAATCATCAAACAATCAAAGGTTAATGTTGTTTGTGTTGATATGACCTTATAATCTTCATCATTTTTCAGTGTTATGTTACTCACTGCATTCATTTTACAAGGCCATAAATGAATATGTTCTCTTTTCTTTTCAGCAAGGTGAAACTTTTCACATTTGTTGGTTTTTTAGCAGTATGGTGTGCAACAGTCAACAGACAAATAAGAGGCCCACCATTTGTGGCCTCATTTCCTTTATGACCTTACTCTTGGAGGAGACAGAGACCTCAGCTCAAGTCCTTTGGCATAAGTTTGACTACTCTATAAGCCACAGAGCTGTCATACACTGAATACTAATGGCGTGTTTGTTTCACCGGACAGACAGGCAGATATGCGGTCACCTCTCTGACTTGTGCTTCAAGTAACCTCCTGTCCCTTCTCTGTAGTCTTATCACTCATTTCCCCAAAATCCTTTTATGTCTAAACAAAGAATTACAAAAGAACCTTAACCTTTGGTTTTATGGCCGCTGAAAAAGTCTTCTTTTACTCCAAGCAATAAACAACCTGTGAATATAAGCTTTAATTTATGTTAGAACCCCCAAAACCTCTTTATTTGGCTATAAGCCTTTAAAAGGCATAATATTGTGTGTATTTTGTATATGTTTTAATAAAAGTTGTTAAAAAATCAGTAATGACAGCTACTAAGTAAGAAAATAGTTCAAATTTCAATTTACAATAAATCTGTTGATTAAATCTAAATATTTTGTTTTTTCTAATGTCATTAAAATCAGACACATATTGTTTATTCGTGTTTATGAACAAAAGATGGATTAGCATATGTTTTTATTACACTTTATGCTACAAGACATTCATTCTACATTTTTATTCTGCAGTTTTATGATTTGTGGATTTTATGGCTGATTTTTGGCAAATAGCAAGTACTGTACAAAATATAGAGTAAAGAAATATTCAATGTACTTAAATACATTGTACAATGTGGTTTACTTAAGGCTGAGATAGGTACTATACTAAAACCTATTCAGGCCCAGTGCAGGGCCAGTTATAGGTTATTAACTGGCTGAGATTCGGGCCAGTTATGGCCCATGTGTGGCCTTGCCTTTAATCCAGATCTGGGCCACTCCAGGGCCATCATTTTTTGCTGTATGTGGGCCACTGATAAAGGGATTATGTGGACTTCCCAAAAAAAAAAAAAAAAAAAAATGCTATGTGGGAACTAGAATCTTGAATGGGACACTTTCTAATATGAAAATTACTTAATTACAAAATTATTACATACAATTTTGGAATCTGCCCAACAATTGAGTTATAATGGAAATGAAGGTGAAGCAATTTAGATGAAATGCTTTTTACAACCAAATGGTAATCTCTATATGAAGTATGAACCTCACCATTAGCATATTGAGCAAATCTGGAAAAAAAAGGAATATATTAAGGGTATATGAATAGGGTATAATATATATATATATATATATATATATATATATATATATATATATATATATATATATATATATATTGATTTCAGTACCCTTTATATATATATATATATATATTATATATATACTGAAATCAAGAGCATTACATCCACCCATTTTTCTTTTTACATACTCAGTCCTGTTTTTCCAACTTAAATAAGGCTCTCTCAATAACTAAGCACATTTTTGGGATTAACATACAAAAAAGCCTCGAAATTCCTTCGGCCTGGGAAAGTAAACCACATCTATAGATAGTCAGGTTCCTCTGAGACCAGCCATTAAAAACAGTTTTTGCTTTGTGTAAACACTAGTTTCAACACTTTCAGGTGGACATTTGCTAAATACAATAGTGTTTCATCTTAATACCACATGTATCTGAAATGTCAGAATAATGAATTGTCAAAATTTCAAAATTACTCCTTCTGAGAAAGAAAAAATGATTATTGATGTTGAACCAGCAGGGCCCAATATGACGCATTTTTGCAAGTACGCTGTACTTCAGAAGAATTCTATTGGTGGAGTTGAAAAATACTGTGGACCAATGACGTCGCGTTTTGTTGAGACGTTCAAAATAACATTTCTGACAGATACGAAAGGAGTGGGCCATAATCGGTGAGTTGTTTATTTTATCACACGGGAGCAATGTTTTTTTAGCGACTAATCCAAGATTACCTACAGTTTTTGTAAATTAATAGTACCTGACGTCTCGGAGACTCGACTGGGGGAGACATTCGCCCTTTGCTAACGGACGGATTCCGCCAAACTACCACCGAAGAAGCGCGTGCCCTTCTTCGGCGCTTCTCGCTCGCTCGCGCTATGTGTTCAATGTTTGAGCGCGACCGAGCACCCACAGTGGCTGCACTTTGAACACATAACGGTCAATAAACCAATGACTGTAGTTCTGTAAATATATGTATACATTTATACATATATTAAACATATTAGCTGTTGTTCAGTGAAAGCTAGTAGGCTAAAAGCTAGCAGGCCAGCAGAGCCCGCTGGTTGAGGCTGTTGGCTAACCGGTGTTAGCTTGTTAGCCTCTCGGTTGCTGTGTTCGTGCTGCTGTGCTGCACATCCATATCCTCCAGGCGTAACACAAGTTTGGTTGAAGAGAGAAGCCATGTAGTCAATTAACCGATTTAGCTGTTTGCTATATTCATAGTTAATAGTGTATGGTCATTATTACTTAAGTTCAAGTGATTTATTAATATCGGTTGTTTTATGACATTAACGATCATTTATGATCATTTATCATTGTGTCCAATGACTGATATGTGAATCCTTTATGATTTCATATCTGCTTTTTGACAGCGCTGTCTAGAAGGCAATAATGACTTGTTTATAGTTTTGTCTAAAATTCAAGTAAAATCATAATGTGCATTATAAATATAACAGTAATAGTTTTAGTAATGTAAAATGTATATAAATAATAATAATTACAGCACAATATTAAATAATTTAAATATTATAAACTGAATCTTTTATTAATTTTGTTTAAAATTAACTTAATGAATACTATTGTTTCCCATTGAACACATAGTAATGTTTTGCTATTGTTGGTTGATAATCTGTTTAGAGACCTACCTGATGGTATTTTTAATATTGTTGACCCCATATTGAAGAACCAATAGCCACTTATGTAGAAAAGTGTGAATATTTTGACATATTGGTCAAACTGAAAATCATTATTACTGAATAAATTGGCCAGGTGAACCTTACTGACATAAACTATACAGGCTATTGCCTTCTAGTAAAAGGAAGGATGAATGATTTCATATCCAGATTTTGTTGTGTTTGCATGCATTTACATGCAGCTTTGTTTCCGTTTAATATTCAAATGGTATGTTTATGATTGCCAGGATGAACTTGACAGACTCATTTAAGCTTGCTCTGTGACATTTCCGCTGTAATTATTTAGTCTTTTGTGCTGTCTTGATAAATTATGCTGAGTGAAACTAATGAGTGTGGCTTTGTTTTTACCACAGTTTGCACGTCATGTAGCGCTCAGCCCCCTCATGTTAACACTGATAACTTGCTGTAAGGACATTTCACTTGCCATCTGCCATGGAATGTCTGTTATTTCACACTCATCCTCCTCTCTTCCTTAAAACATCCCAGTCCATTCTCTTCCTGTCACCTCATGCAGCCTGAATCTGCCCAAAACCTCCACTCTCATCAAAGCGTCAAATCAACTCGTTAAATTTCGAGAAAAAAGTCGAGATAAAATGTTGAGAATAAAGTCATTAAATTACGAGAATAAACTCATTAAATTACGAGAAAAAAGTCTTTAAATTACAAGAATAAATTCGTTAATTTAATGACTTTATTCTCAACATTTTATCTCGACTTTTTTCTCGAAATTTAACGACATTTTTCTCATAATTTAACGAATTTGTTCTCGTAATTTAACGAAATTTTTCTCATAATTTAACTAATTTGTTCTCGTAATTTAATGACTTTTTTCTCGTAATTTAATGACTTTATTCTCAACATTTTATCTAGACTTTTTTCTCGAAATGTAACGACATTTTTCTCATAATTTAACGAATTTGTTCTCGTAATTTAACAAAATTTTTCTCATAATTTAACGAATTTGTTCTCGTAATTTAATGAGTTTTTTCTCGTAATTTAATGACTTTATTTTCAACATTTTATCTCGACTTTTTTCTTGAAATTGAATGAGTTTTTTTCTTGTAATTTAATGACTTTATCCTCACCATTTTATCTCGACTTTTTTCTCGAAATTTAACGACATATTTCTCATAATTTAACGAATTTGTTCTCGTAATTTAATGACTTTTTTTCTCGAAATTTAACATCTTAAATCTCGAGATGGTTTTATTTTTTTATTATTGCTTGACCCTAATCCTCTTCCGTAGAATTTTCAGCATCATTATGTCTGTCACATGATCCTTCAGAAATCATTCTAATATGCTGATTTGGTACTCAAGAAACATTTATTATTATTTTTAATAATGTTGAAAAGTCTTGTGCTGCTTAAAATTTTTGTGGAAACTGAAACTTTTGAAGATTCTTTGCTGAATAGAAAGTCCAACAGAACAGCATTTATTTAAAATAGTAACCTTGTAAATTTCTTTGATCATTGTAGTGCAGTGCTGAATTAAATAATTCATTACTAAAAAAAACCCTACCTTACCGACAACAAACTTTTGAACATTACTATTGTTGATAAAAAAACAAACAAACAAACAAAAAAACTTTAATCCTTATAAGTAAATGAATGAAGATTGTCAAAATCAGCAAAATCAGTCTTTAAATAATCACAATTAATTAATATAATAATGTTGAATACAATAATGGTGTTTAAAAAGTATGCATTAAACAGTCACCTTTATCTTTTATTGTTAAATTGAATTTAAAGGGATATTTCACCACAAAATAAAAATTTGATGTCTTTCTTCTGAACACAAAATAAGATAGTTTGAAGAATGTCTGTAACTAAGCAGTTGCTGGTCCCCACTGACTTCCATAGTATGGGGGAAAAATGCTGTGGAAGTCAATGGACACAAGAAACTGTTTGGTTACGGACATTCTTAAATCTTATGTTGTGTTCAGCAGAAGATAGTAATTCATACAGGTTTGGAACAACTTAAGGGTGAGTAAATGATGACAGAATTTTCATTTTTGGCTGAACTAACCCTTTAAGTCCTAAATCTTTATTTGAAAGATTTAGTAGGACTGCAGCAGTTTATTTTTAATTGTATGTTTTCTGTTGCATCAAAAGAGGGCGCTTGTATTGGAAACAGACCTTTAACATTTATCCTTTCATCAAATGGTTTAATGTCTTGGCTGGCTTTATATAAACATGTATTATTGTTTCATCTAAAGATATTCTTGTTTCTTTTGAGCAGCCATGGAGTCATCTTCAGTGTACATGTGCTTTCCCTGTTATCGGGAGTTTCCCACACTAGAGGAAGTGCTTGCACATCAGATGACATGCACTGCGGAGAATCCACAACTCCTGCCCAATGAGACGCCTATCGAGGCTGCAGCCGCCGCTGCTGGTCTGCCACAGGTATAGACACACATCCACCATCACAGACACTTCACCCCTAAACTAATTCAAAACTTCATCTTTCTGATAAAACTCATTGGCTCACACAGGAAGTTATCTCTTTCCTAAGAGTCACATGAGATGTATTTGTCAAATTCCTTTTCATTAAAAAATAATTTTTCTTTGTGGTGTTACTCAGCGTTATCTCTAAATGGGGTGCATTAACATGCAGTTCCTGAAAGCCTGTGAAAAATGTAATCTATTTTATTCCCTTAAAACCCCTTGAACTCGTAACTATAATTATCCAAAATAGACTAGAGAATGTGAAGAGCAGCTTCCCATAATCCTGAATGGTGAACTGAAATGTAAAAGGATAATTTTGTAAGCGGATGGGTTTTTTTTGCGCAGCTCCTAATTTGCCTCTTCACTACAGGGGGGAAATTAGGCACTTGAGATTCTGTCTTTTACGCTCTGATGTGGATGCACTTTTACTCTAGTTGTTATAAAAACAGTCGAGTTTGAATTAATGCTTGACGGTTTTTATAATGATTGGAGTAGCTCTCTTCAAGCTAGCTATTAGTCACAGTTGAAAAATAAATTTTCTTGCTTTTTAAACAAGTAGCAAATCCCCACTCAGAAAAAGGTGAATAAAATGAGAAAATGTGCCATTTCATTTTTGCATTGTTATAGATGAGGCCTCCCACATAACTATAACTATTTCTCTATATCAAGGTTGTTTTAGATTTTATTTTTAATACAATATTTGAAATTTACTTTTTGTGTGTGTGTGTGTGTGTGTATATATATATATATATATATATATATATATATATATATATATATATACACATATACACATACACACACACACACACACACACACACACACACACACACACACACACACACACAACCACACATAAAAAATAAATTACATTTATTAAATTTTTTTATTACAAGTTTTTACACAGACGTGTAATTGTATTAAGTGTAAGTGTGGAATACTATAAATACTTTAATTCAAACAGAGAGAGCTGATAGATTATTGATAGAGACACATTACCAAATACATTATAAAAGTGACATTTATTATAATTGGTTTATGTAAATATTGTTTTAAGTTAGCTTAAGTTAAAAGTTGTAGTAATACTTTTAATGTTTTCTAATTGTTAATAAATGTTAAATATACCACAAAAAAAAAAAAAAAACAGTGCAAGAGATGTGCCGCAGGGTGTGAGACCTGGTCTCACATCCTGACGAAGGCAACAGCCACAACGCGCAGGTGTGCAAAATGTTAAATATAATTTGCTGTTAAGGCCTGCTGTTTTTTTTAATTATACCCTAATCCTGAAGGCTATAATTATTCATTTTATCCCCAGAAATCAATAAAAAAAGTCTGTTTTATAGATGCAAATAGAAGTAAAAAGATGCCATTTAACAAATAATTAAAATATCAAATATTTAAAATACTGTCTTTGTGTTGTTTATACATCAGTTTTGAGATTCAATGTGAAAATATATTTTTGATAATAAATTTTAATGTTGCAATTAATTGTTTAAATAAAGAAACCTGTGCAATTATTATTATTTTTTTAATCAATTGACAACCCAAGTATTAAAATATATGTACTTTTGAATTATAACCCAAGAAACAATTGTATATCCAAAAACAAGACGCACATTAATAACTCTGACACATAGCCAGATACGTCCAAAAAAGGGGATAAGTTGACATAATTTTTTTTTTAACTTTTTAAAAATGTTGTTTGTTTTTGTTTATTTAGCATTAGTAATTATAATAATTATTATTTTTAGTATTAGATTATAATGCTGCTCAATATCAGCTGGTGGACGAGATGAGGCTGCAGACTGTTCTGCCCGTTCGCAGTGTCATCGTCTCTTTGACTTTGTTTTTAGATCTCCATCTGCTCTTATCTCATTTGAAACATCCACGCTGAAAATAGATACAACATAAGTGCATCTGTCCATCCGGTTTATGGATGTCCTCAGCCAAACCTCCCTGTCTCTCTGAGTCATCCTCTCTACTCTTAATACCCTCTCATCAAGATGGCTTAAATGGGTGCTTAAACTATTTAGAAAAAAGATTGCATGGCAAACACAAACAGTTTTGTGCCATGTCAGTTCAATAGGATGTCGCAGCCGGTTGCATCAGATGATGGTAGCACGGACCCCCACGCCGTGCCCTTGGTAACAGTGAATGTTTGCTTGAATTAAGTGTGACATGAGCTAACTCCTTGAGTGGATTTTTACACTCTACATCTGGGTGTTTCCTTTTGGTGTTCAGGGAGAAGTTGAAACTTGTTTGTTCTTTTTAGTGTATATAAAATATTAAAGGAGTTGTGCAATGTGCTGGTACAAGAGCAAATAATGTCCACACTGAAAAGCTGAGAATTAAAAAAAAAAAGACTCCCTGGAGAAGAATGTACAATAAGTCAATGACAAAATGTCTAGTATCAATGATAAAGAGAAGGAAAAATCTTTTTAAAATGTTTTAAACACATGTGTAATGTACTCTTTGAATTCATATAATTTCAGAAAATTTTAAATGTAATTACTAATATATATATATATATATATATATATATATATAGTACAGTTCAAAAGTTTGGAACCACTAAGATTTTTAATGTTTTTAAAAGAAGTTTCGTCTGCTCACCAAGGCTACATTTATTTAATTAAAAATACAGTAAAAACAGTAATATTGTGAAATATTATTTCAATTTAAAATAACTGTTTTCTATTTGAATATATTTCACAAAGTAATTTATTCCTGTGATGGCAAAGCTGAATTTTCAGCATCATTACTCTAGTCTTCAGTGTCACATGATCCTTCAGAAATCATTCTAATATGCTGATCTACTGCTCAAGAAACATTTAATGTGTACAATTGTACAAAATATTTGTGTACAATATTTTTTTCAGGATTATTTGATGAATAGAAAGTTCAAAAGAACAGTGTTTATCTGAAATCTAATCTTTTGTAACATTATAAATGTCTTTACTGCCACTTTTGATTGATTTAATGCATCCTTGCTGAATAAAAGTATTCATTTCTTTAATTTCTTTTCAAAAAAATAAAAATAAAAATTCTTACTGACCCCAAACTTTTGAACGGTAGTGTATAATGCTACAGAAGCTTTGTATTTCAGATAAATGCTGTTCTTTTGAACTTTCTATTCATCAAGGAATCCTGAAAAAAAAAAGTACACAACTGTTTTCAACATTGAAAATAATCATAAATGTTTATTGAGCAGCAGATCAGCATATTAGAATGATTTCTGAAGGATCATGTGACACTGAAGACTGGAGTAACGATGCTGAAAATTCAGCTTTGCATCACAGGAATAAATTACTTTGTCAAATATATTTAAATAGTACACAGTTATTTTAAATTGTAATAATATTTCACAATATTACTGTTTTTTACTGTATTTTTAATTAAATAAATGTAGCCTTGGTGAGCAGACGAAACTTCTTTTAAAAACATTAAAAATCTTAGTGGTTCCAAACTTTTGAACTGTACTGTATATATACTATATATATTTTTTCCTTACACATTGAATGCATGTCAGCGTGTACATCTTAATCATTACTTCTTTTTTTTTTATCATCAAATATCCTTAATATTTAATTCATCAATATCATGAAGTTTGGGGGAGTTGCACCACATGACATTACAATCTGAACTAAATGTGCCTTGTTGCAAAAAAAAGTCAAATTATCTGATATTTTAAGAGATGTATTGACCTTGCAGTTATGTAAGACTGCTTCACAAGGTTTTCAAAAAATGTTTATTTTATTCTTTTAATGAGCCTTTTTTTTCTAATTTATGATATCAAGACGGTTGTATAACCCTGACATTTTTTACTTAATGCTCTCCAAATATGTCAAAATGAATTATAATTCAGAAATCAAAATATGCAAATCCTAGAAATGCATTTAATTGAATAAACCCTGAGTAGCATTTTAATGTATTTTGAAAAAAAAAAGAAAAGAAAAACAACAAAAAATAGATTCAAAAAATAAAATAAGCATCAGATCTTTAACCCAAATTGCATTTACAAACTTTTATTCCCTCTATAATTTTCATATTGTGTCATCAGATTACTTGATGTGTATGTTTTCTGTCTTCTCACTAGGTGGCGATGCAGGCTATGTCGGTTCCCCAAATCCAGACTCAGACAGCTGTTGATTTGTCTTCTCTGCTAGAACAGAAGAAAACTTTCCAGTCAGATGCTCCGCGTGTTCTGTACCAGTGCGCTGACTGTGAGGTTCTCTTTGATGCTCTGTCACTGTGGCAACAGCACCGCAAGATGGGCTGTTGCCTTGAGACAGGACCTGGGCCTGGAGAAGAACAGAGTGGAGAAAGTCTTGAAACAGAAGCCCAACCGCTGCCTAGCCAGCCAGAATATCAGGACGCTGAGCAGGCACAAGAACAGACGGAGGTGATGGAAGAGGGAGGACAGGCTGAAATGAAGATGGACAGCACTCGTCAAGAATTTGTGGAGGTTTCCGGAAGAGTTGCGGCACCTGGGACCTCTCAGCAGGACGTACCAAGAAAAAGTGTCCCCAAGGAACCTCCAGACGTCTCGGTCACCAAAAAAGCTGCGCCAGTGGAGACCTCGGCTGAAGAGAACAGCCCTGCCACAAGGCGCAGGGGACAGAAGAAGGCCAAACCCCCCTCCAGCCTGCTCTGCGTGGAGTGTGGACAAAGCTTCAGCCTGGTTCCTGAGCTTGTGACTCACCGCAAGACTCAGCATGGCTTAAAAGACGCCATACACCGCTGCACGGTGTGCGGAGAGGGCTTCCTCAACACCACTCTTTTCCTCTATCACCGCAAGCAGCACCGCTCAGAGGTGCAGGAAGAACCCAAGCAGACACCACCTACCGTTCCACAGCTTTCCACAGCTATGCTGGAAGCCTCAGGTGAAGGACTCTTGCTTTTAGCCACAGCGGGAGAAGGCCAGAGCCTAATGGAGGTGACCACTCTGGAACAGACCATAACTGAGACCCCTGTAGCACATGTGGAGGTTGAGCTGAACAATGATGGGACGAGAGGATCTGAGACTCTCCAGACTGAGCAGGAACCTTCAGTGGAAGGCACTGAGATTGTGGTGGAGAAGATGGAGGAGGAGAGGGATGGAGCAAAGCAAGACGAAGGAATGGAGGTGGTCATTGATAAGATACAAGGAGACATGGAGATGGAAATGAGCGCTGTGGTTGAGGAGACCCAAGGAGAGGTGGAAAGTAACTCCGCAGAGGGATCTGTGACGGCACCCCCCTCTGCTTTCCTCTGCCATCAGTGCGGATATGTTTTCACTAATGATAAAGAGTTGGCCACACACCGCAGAACCAAGCACGGCCTGGAGGCGGCGTTGCACACTTGCACGGAGTGTGGGGCTGAGTTCATGAGCACCACGCAGTTCCTGTACCATCGCCGGGAGCACAAAAACACAGCTGCGGGACATCCACCCGCTGCTGAACTGAAAAGCAGACTCTACCCTACTGCAGCTCCAGCTATTGTTGTGAAACCTAGAGACAACGTGAACCTCAGACAACCAGGTCAGACTGAGTGCACACAACACAATTCCAAAGAGACCTAACTAAGTAGGATCTCCGTACGTGCTCTGTTGTTTGGGTGTTTTACTAACTGATAATGTAACTCCATGTTTATGGTTCTGGGCTGCACAGAAACTGTCTGAAAATAGTCAGATCTGAGTCTGACAAAAGTTCTCAGAAGAGAACTTTTGTACAATTGAGAAATTGTAGAGAACAATACTTAAAGGGCTAGTTACCCAAAAATAAAAATTCTATCCCTCATGTTGTTCCAAACCTGGATATGTATCTTCTGTGGAACATTAAAAAAAGATATTTTGAAAAACTTTGATAACCAATCCGTTTTAGTTACTATTGATTTCCGTTGTAAGGACAAAAACACGGAGACACTTCTCAATTTCATTATTTTTTGTACGTATTATTTTGTGTTCCACTGAAGAATAAAAGTTATACAGGTTTAGAACAACTATCCCTTTAAGTAAAAGTTTTGAAGTTACTAATTAATTATATTTTGAAAGTACCAAATTAATTACTTAAATCAGAGGTTTTCAGTTTGGGATCTTGAAGCTGTGTTAATAAAAAGTAAGTCTTACAGAATTAAAATTCTTATTCTGCTTTATAGTGACTGATCAGAAACCATGATAATAATTATAACTATTGTATTCTATTGTACAGACTCCATTTTAATAGTAGAAAATAAGAAATAAAATAGTTGCTTGAAACAGAAAAGGAAATAATAGACTAACAGAAATCATATATGCAAGGGTAAATAAAGAACCCGTTGTTTCAATAAGTACTGTTCAGTGTTTCCTTTACTCTTTACCTTAAAAACTATGTCTATAAAGGGTAATATTTTATGTATTTGAGGTCTGAGATGTGGGAAAGGTGAAGAGAGAGAGGGCAAACAGTTTGTGGTTTAGCACGGTATTGCCGTCTAATCAGCCAATACTGTCTTAAATACCGTGCATAACACTTCATCTTTTATAACATGCAACAATGTTAATTTTTTTTCGTGAAAAATTACAGTTTTGGACATATAAGGTAATAAAAAATAGATTTAAAAAACCCTTACAGTAACTACAAATGAGCATGTAAAGCAAATATTTAAAAAAAAAAATTCAGTGTGGAGCATGCCTCTGCCCCACCCAATGTTATTACCCTTTTCCCCCTTACCTGTTTGCATCCCTGAGAAAAAGAACGTAGTCTGATTTTTTTTTTTTGCAGTGTAGCCAACTTTATGTATCTGGACATTTTTGATTCACAGCTTGCAAGAACGTTAAAGGGGTGGTTCATTGCGATTTCACTTTTTTAAACTTTAGTTAGTGTGTAATGTTGCTGTTAGAGCATACAAAATCTGCAAAGTTAGGATGCTCAAAGTTCAAAGCAAAGGGAGATATTTTCTAGAGGTCAACCGATATGGGTTTTTCTCTGGCCGATGCCGATATTTAGAAATCAGGGCAGCTGATGGCCGATATATGATGCCGATTTTTTTTGGCCGACTTTCTTTTCATCCCCTTCATCTCATAAAATCTAATAGTTAAGTAATAAGAAGTGATACAGAAAATTGCTTAAATTAAACATTTATTGAATAACACAAGCCTCTCCAATCAGTGCACTAAAAATAATGTATACATTAAATATTATATACACAAAACAGGTCATCAAAAATCTAGACTGTCAAATAAACTTAGTAGTAGCCTAATTCATAGTAATAATACATGGATCAACTTTTTAAGCACCTTCTCAAAACTATTCTGAAGCATTTTGGTTTATGTTTGTTGACAGACATTTCTATACTGTAAGTAAAACGGCCATAATCTTTAGTGATAACAAAAATAAAAGAGTTCACCCATATTACACAGCCTGCTGCTTATAACTGCACTTGCCCAATAAGGCTATGTCGGACCCACAGACACATTTAATGAGGAAAGTTAACGGTCCAAGTTTTAGCCAGAAGTTTCGTCTGAATTGGACGTGTTTCTACTTTCACATGCAAATGACTTGTTTCTCTTTTGATAAGCATGGCCGGCATCAATCCTAGTAGGCTACAATTATGCTTTCAAAACGATCTGTTCCCCCTGCCATCGTTACTTGAAGTTGTGTGAACGAGGCGCGGATGCAGTGCGTGAGTTGCTCCATCTAACACGCAACCTCAGAGGGAGAGAAATTCTCCAGTAATGTACAGAAACAGAATTGATAACGTCAGAGCTTATCTATACAACGCAGGCTAATATAATAATTTAGCCGATGGGCTCGTTACCAGGTTTTGGTACCCGTGCCTACCTGTAGCCTAAACTACAGCTGGTTGAAGGCTCGCACACCCCGTCCGCGTGTACAACGGGGCGTGTATGAGCAAGTACAGGTCTCTGCAGGACATTAATGATTGATGGGCGAGGCCATAAACAGAGGGACTTTTTTGAGAGCGCTACCTGATTTGCTCACTTCAGAGTGTGGTAGGGTTTAGGGGTGGGGTTGGGTGAAGGGGATCATTTTCATTGCATGATATATAAACACCCACCAGTTTGAAAACACCCACAAATACAGAAACGCCCACTTTTGTTCTGCAGAGACCTCATACTTGAGCACTTGAGTCCACTAGATAGTGCGCACGAGCCAAACATGTTTTTCCACGCTCACGGCAAAGGAGTATACTTTGAAAGGCTCGCGCGCTCAACTCTGCATGAGATGCAGCGAAAGGCGAAAAATGAAGTATAACCGGGTCTTTATGCCGGAGGAATGGCAATCGCGCCTGCCTATTAATCGACCTAATTTGCAGCACAATCAGCCGATGCCATTTAATTATAAAATACCAAAAATCAGCCTATATATCGGCCAGCCGATCAATTGGTCGACCTCTAATATTTTCTTTTCAAGAATTCTCTGTTTAAGGACTACAACAAACAGCTGGTAAGGACTACAACGAGTCTCTTCCTGGGTTGGTGACATCACTAACCCTAAAATTTACATAAACCCTGTCCCCGAGAACACGCAACAAAGGGGTGAGGTCATGTTATTGCAATACAGTATGTAACACAAATGCAATAGCATGTCATAAAGGCAAGATGACAACATGACAAATTATAACTGTAATTAAACTGAACTATACCTGTTCTATCTTCATGCAGCATATATTCTCTGGCTCTGTAAACATCTTACAACAGTTCCCACACAAGCAATTTATAGATTATCATGACTGAATATGCAATCAATAACTTTAAGATCCACATCAGCTACATAAATTCATCAAGTGAGTCTGCGTGAGGTAATCCGCGCTGCTAACACGAGCTCCTGAAACTCCGCCCTCTTCGTAGGAGCAGCAGCTCATTTGCATTTAAAGGGACACGCACAAAAATGGAGCGTTTTTGCTCAGCCTCAAAAAGGGACAAATTTAAAATGATCTGTGGGGTATTTTGAGCTAAAACTTCACATACACACTCTGGGGATACCAGAGATTATTTTACATCTTGTAAAAGTGGCATTAAATGAATCCTTTAAATTTATGATGTTCCACTATCTTTCAAAAGATTGGGGTCTGTGAAATTTTTTAATGTTATTGAAAAAAGTCTCCTGCTCACAAAGGCTACATTTATTTGATTAAAATACAGTAAAAACAGTAATGTTCTGAAATATTATCATAATTTAAATTGACTCTTTTCTATTTTAGTATATATGAAAATGTAATTTATTCCTGTGATGGCAAAGCTGAATTTTCAGCATCATTACTCCAGTCTTTAGAGTCACATGATCCTTCAGAAATCATTCTTATATGCTGATATGCTTGGTGCTTAAGAAACATATTCAGGATACTTTGATGAATAGAAAGTTACAAAGGAGAGCATTTATTTGGAATAGAAATCTTCTGTAATATTATAAATGTCTCTACTGTCACTTCCTTGCTGAATAAAAGTATTCTTTTCTTTAATATATGTATATTTAATATATACACTGCCCTCCAAAAGTTTGGAAACGCCCTAGAAAAGTGGGGTTTTGGACAATATTGGCATGAATCCTTTTTAATTTGTGATCATTTTGCACTGATAAGGGACAACACAAATTACGAAAACATATTTTATTACATAAACAGCTTATACATAGAAAAAAATTAAATTTTCGATTCACCAAATAACCACCATTATCAGCTATCTGACCTAAACTGGGTTCTAATTGGTTCATTGTATTCTAAATTTAGCTGGCAATCAATTGTTGAAGCTATTAAGGTGTCCTGACCCAAAAATCTTTTACAAACCTGGGCCAAGTTTAAACCAGTAACCAGGCATCACAGCTGGCAAAGGGGCATTTCTGACTTTGACATGTATATATTGCCATTATTATGTAATCAAAATGAAAATTATTATTGCTGGTCTTCAATGATAATGTCAAGTTACTTTAATGTTTTTGGACCCAAAAATTATAAGGATTTATGCCGATATCATCCAAAACCACACTTTGCCAGGGGTGTTTCCAAACTTTTGGAGGGCAGTGTATATGTACACATTACTGACCTCAAATTTTTGAGTGGTAGTGTACATGAAAATGGGAGACACATTTTATTAGTTTGTGAAACAGATACCTGCTAAATACTACAAATTTCTGCTATCTGATAGTGGCAGGTTGTGATATGGTACATTACTTAATCAGTATTTCACAATGTTCATAATGTTTCAAATTAATATGAAATTACATGGATAGTCTCTTCTGTTTAGATTCCCCATTAACAGAGTTTTTCTGTCAACAGTAACAGCAGCAGCAGCTGCAGACGGTGGCATTGAGGCTCCCGCCAAGCTGAGCCGCGAATGGTCACGCACCGCCCTGCCCCACGAGTGCCCACACTGTGGGCAGGGCTTTACACGGCGCAGCCGCCTGCGTGAGCACGTGTTCCAGCACACAGGTGAGAAACTCTTCAACTGCAAAATTTGCAAAAAGAGCTTCCCATCTCCGGCCAACCTACTGCGTCACAACCTGACCCACGGAGGATCCCGCATATTCAACTGCCCCCTCTGTGAGAAGCGCTTCTTCCAGCCGACGTCACTCAAACGGCACATGCTGATTCATCAGGGTGGACCCCAGGAACGCAGAGTCAGAGGCAAAGGGAAAGGCAAGGGACAATCAAGTGATGGGCGTCTACACATCTGCCCAGAGTGCCCTGCCAGCTTCAAGTTTGAGTCCCAGCTGAGGAGTCACAGGTCTGTGCGTGTTTTACCCAAAAATCTAAATTCATTATTTGCTCACCGTCATGCATTTCTTCTGCAAAACAAAAGAATATATTTTAAGAATGAACTGTTTTTGTCTGTACAATGAAAGTGAATGGGGTTCAAAACACTTTTCTTTTATGGATGGGAAAAAGAAACTTTCAAAAATTCTTTTGTGTTCCACAGAAGAAAGAAAGTCACAGAGGTTTGTTTCTTTTAAATATATTCATCCTCCTCCATAGCTTGTTCCCAGAGATGATTGATATTAAATCTGACTGTAAATAGAGATGGAAAGGTATAAGTAGTCAGCAAGAACTTAAATTGTCTGGCGCTGCTTACAAATCCGATTTGGTTTTCAAATCCGATCTTTAGGAGTGACTGTCCGCGCTGTCATTTAGCAAGTGATGAAATCTGATCCATTTGTTCAGACGGTGTAGTCAGTAACTGGTGCATCAACATGGCTTGCTGTTGTAATGATGTAAGCATCAGCATGATGCCAGACATTCTCAAACAACAACTCAAACTAGCTGTCAGTGTGGGAAGAGAGGACGGAAAACTGCCTCTTCTCCTGTCTGTCATGACATCTCGCTGCGGTGCTGAACTACGAGGTGCGTGAACAGATGCATTTTGTGCATATACCGAAAGAGTGAGTGAAAATGATGTATACAGTTGTAAACATGGAAAGGATTATGTGTGTTTTGTGCAACAGATAGGCCAAAAAATTCGATTTTTGCTGCCTGTCTTAACAAAGTGTCTGATGCCAGATTTATTTGAGTGGGGTCTAAAGATGACACCGGACTAATCGCAGGATGTTTCTGTTGGTTAACAAGCTCTGTTCGTACCCTACTTTGTTATGGTCTTTGACCCTACAGGTTTTTCTGTACTGGAAACACTCGCCCTGTCAAAACGTACATCGTCAGGAAGAGGTCTGATTAGTCTCTAAGAGAAGTGATCAATTAAACAAGTGCCTCTGACGATTCCCATGTGATGTATTTAGCAATGCCTTAATTTGGCAGCCAGTCAATGTGAATCTTGCAGAAATCAGAACAGGAGCACTAAACAGTCACCATGGACATTCAGCATCTTGCTGTTGTGTTTGTGGTATGTGGCTTTGCTTTTGCTGCTGGAAAAAAGTAAAAGAAAACTAGAGATAAGGGTGGCAGATGACTGGGCCAGTATTTTTTTTTTTTTTAAGTAACACGCAAGGATGCCTTTAAACTGATCAAATCTGACATTAACGGCATTTATGCTTCAATAGATTTCTATTTAAAATAATTGCTGTTCTTTTAAACTTTCCATCGATCAAAGAATCTTGAAAAAACATGGTTTTCACAAAAATATTAAGCAGCACAACTGTTTTTAACATTGATTAAAAAATAAGAAATGTTTCTTGAACACTAAATCAGCATATTAACCCAAACCTGACCTTTGTACAAAAATGGCTTAATCAATAAAAAAATGTGTAACACTTTACAATAAGGTTCATTAGTTAACATAAACTAATAATGAACTGTACTTATACAGCATTTATTAATCTTTGTTAATGTTAATTTCAACATTTACTAATACATTAAAATCTTATTAAAGGGTTAGTTCACCCAAAAATTAAAATAATGTCATTAATTACTCACCCTCATGTCGTTCTACACCCGTAAGACCTTCGTTCATCTTCAGAACACAAATTAAGATATGTTTGATGAAATCCGATGGCTCAGTAAGGCCTGCTTTGCCAGCAATGTCACCGAACTTCTCAAGATCCAGAAAGTTACTAAAAACATATTCAAAACAGTTCACGTGAGTACAGTGGTTCAACCTTAATATTATAAAGCGATAATACTTTTTTGTGTGCCAAAAAACAAAACAAAATAACAGCTTTTCAATAATATCTAGTGATGGACAATTTCAAAACACTGCTTCAGAGCTTTTCAAATCTTTTGTTTCGAATCAGTGGTTCGGATCGCATATCAAACGGCTAAACTGCTGAAATCACGTGACTTTGGTGCTCCGAACAACTGATTCGACAACTGATTTTAAATATGTTTTTAGTACCTTTCTGGATCTTGAGAAGTTCGGTGACATTGCTGGCAATAGTGGCCTCACTGAACCATCGGATTTCATCAAAAATATCTTAATTTGTGTTCTGAAGATGAACGAAGGTCTCAGGGGTGTAAAACGACATAAGGGTGAGTAATAAATTACATTTTCATTTTTGGGTGAAATAACCCTTTAACATTAGTTAATGCACTGTGAACTAACATGAACAAACAATGAACAACTGTATTTTCATTAACGTTAATGAAGATTAGTAAATACAGTAACAAATGTATTGCTTATGGTTAGTTCATGTTAGTTACTACATTTACTAATGTTTAACTAATGAACCTTATTGTGAAGTGTTACCGAAAAATTTATTATTGTACATAATTTTTTCCTGAGAAATGAGTTGAAATTGATGAGGGTTGAGTTGAAAAAATGAGTGTTCTCAGTATAGAAAACACAAACAAAATGTTGCTAAACATGCTAAACATCATATTGACTACTATTGAATGCTTTGTTATTTACCCTGGTATAAGTTGAATTAGGGGTGTGACGAGATCTCGCGAGACTAAAATGTGACGAGATTTCTCGTCGAGGCGAAAAGTAGTCTTGTGATATTGCCAATGCCATGACAGAGTGTTAGGATGATTAGGAAAGAATATGCCACCGCTACGTTTACATTATGCCTCCACTGTCGATTTGCTTTGTATTTAAATAAAAAACATTTAATTCAGTTGGATAATGGTCGCCGCCGCTCCATATTTATAGAGTACGCGCGATCGAGAAAGTGAAAGTAAATGCGAGCGCGCATTCGATTCAAACGCGATTTCAATACCCCGCGTTTTGAAAGCGGCTCCCTGATGCATGCAAATATCTCTCAATATGAAAGCTATTTTAGGCTGGGCAGTGTAGTGAGAGTGCGATTATGGTTGCACTTATTGTAAAGTGTTACCATAAAAATGAATAACAATTTTTTCTTAATCTTATCAGAGGTGTAAAAAGTACTCAAAAATGTTACTCAAGTGAAAGTACAAGTACTGAGTGAAATTTTTACTCAATTAAAAGTAAAAGTATCTGGCCAGAATCATACTTGAGTAAAAGTAAAAAAGTACTACATTAAAATTGTACTTGAGTGTTAAAAAAGTAAAAGTAACAGCAAGAATGAAAACTAGAGATTCTTGTTTAAGCTTTTAGTCTCTAAAAACATGAAGTGAATGAACCACATACAAAGTTTTATCCTCCTTTAGAACTGTTTGTGTTTAATTGTATTTAATTATCAAACTATAAGACTACCTAATGCCAGTATGAAACATGCTACTCAAAGTTGCAAAACCTCGGATTTAACTTAAGCAGAAGCTGATTTTCAAAACTGTGAGTGTCAAGCCTAGCTCTTTTGGGGCTAAAAATCAATCCTGCAGTGCCTAAAACACTGGTGTCTGAAACACAGGCCAGATATCCATCCGACTCTTTGCTGGCTTCATGTGTTGTTGGTTTCAAAGAAGCGAAAATCATCATCAGATGAACTGTTGGCCACGGGTGCTCTGGATTCTGTGGCTGATTTTTGACTTCCTCCATTTTCTTCCACTGACTGTTATAATTTCCAGGTCAACAAAGAGCTTAGAACCCAAGAGGAGACACTCTGATACTTTTTAGGCAACAGTCACTAGATGGCACTCCGGTAGCGCGGCCGCCATTATGGGGTGAAAATACTAACTGGAGCATTGAATCGTTCACATCTTACACACACAAAATCGGCGAATTTCACTGCCAAATCAGAAGCGCAATAGAACAGTTTTTTAAATTAAGTCACCAGTAAATTGAATGGCTCCCACAGTAAATGTTGTATTGTCTTATATATGTTTTATATGTGGAATCAAACCATTCAACCATCTGAGGTAACGTAGTTAGCCTACTTTATTGAGTATTTCCATTTTATGAAACTTTACACATTTATTAATAGTAAATTAATAATTAATACATTTAAGATCATCATATTTACAGCGATCAGTATATTTCAGACCTAGTGGAGTAATAGTAATAATATCTAGGTCTGAATTGAAATAAGCTATATTGTACGTTTTAATGGATCACTCTACAAACATAATGATCTTATAATACATGATGCATTGCTGTGTCCGTTATTGCATAATTCACACTTTTGTACACTTTTGTTTCAATGGACATTAGACAACACTGCAAAATCAAGCTGTTATATTCATATATTTATTGTCCAACATTCCCAATTTTTCTGATGCATGTCATAATTTAATTTCATATGTCGGTATTAATTCAGTGTTTATAAGTCTAATACTAATACTAGATCTTTTAAAGAGTTTTAACCCAAACTGACTGAGAGCAAAAAGGTTTTGTGAAAAAGTTTTTTTTTTTGTTTTGTTAACAAAGCAGCTGATATTGCCAAAGAAACTAGTGGACTGCCAAGTCGCCTTCACCCCAAAATGGCGGAAATGCAAGGCCGCTGCTGGCGCAGGTGTTGCAATTGAACATTCTGTTGAGTGTCACTTCTTGTTAGTGTATATTCTTTGAGGTCAAGGTGCTGTGCATTGTGGTAATTGATGCAACATGACGTCACTTCCAAAGGACCAATGAACATGTCTGACCAATTTCATGGAATGTGAAAATGAATTTGTAAACCTTTAAATTAAACTGGATCTCCAAAAAATAAGTACTTTTTGACTGTAAATAAAATTGTAAGGAGTAAAAAGTACTATTTTTTTCTCAAAAAATGTAATCAAGTAAAAGTAAAAGTATTGATTTTTAAATGTACTCAAGTAAAGTAAAAATCCCCAAAAATAATACTTAAGTACTGTAATCAAGTAAAATTACTCAAGTACTTTACACCTCTGAATCTTATTAAGCACAAACAGTAAGGTTTCATTTGTTAACATTAGTTAATGCACTGTGAACTATCATGAACTAACAATGAATGGCTATTTTTATTAACTAACAAAAAGATTAATAAATACTGTAGCAAATATATTGCTCATTGTTAGTAGATGTTGGTTAATACATTAATGTTAATAAATGAGACCTTATTGTAAAGTGTTACCATTTTTATTTATACTGTTTTTATTTCTATGATCAGTTTGTGGAAAGGAGTTCAGTTAGGAGGTCAAAAGTTGTAGAAGCTCATAAATCATGTACAGTAAGGTCTGAAGAGACTGAACTCATACAGAAGAGAAGTCAGTCAGGTGAGTTAGTGGCAAAACCTTTTACAGTACTTGAGTATTGCTGTCTTTTACTGCATATGATAATTCATACTCAGAAAGTAGAACTGAAATGAGTAGCCAGCTGCGTGTGTATGCAATAATATTAGGACATTTGTGTATGATGCATTTTTGCTTTCGCAATCCAGAAGAGAGATCGCGCTCAGGAGCTACAGCGCGCGCAGCCGCTCACATGAAAGCCCTGTTTAATGGAGAACTAAACAACTAAACGTCTGCTTACACTTTAGGCATGTGATATTATGCTTTTTTTATTTTTTATTTCGATTTTGGCTTCCAAGGATCAGAAAGAAGATATCTGAGGTAAAACTATTAAAAACTAGCCGCGTTTCGTCTAGCACACCTTCTATTCGCGCGTTCATTCCTCCCTAAACCCAAACCTAACGTCAGAATCAGCACAGTCGGTGATTGTTATAAAATCCAGTCTTTACTGTTGCTAAATTGCAGTAAATGTTTGATAATTATCAACGTTTTAAAACGTTGAAAGCACAGTAATCCGCGCAAGAGACGCTGTTCCTCAGGCTGAATTGTGTGCGCGCGCGCTCCAAAACGGATCGCAAATAGACAAACAAATTACACGTTGGGCTTCAGGTGCACGTTCAAACGATCAAACGCACACAAAAATATGTTAAAATAACCGGATTGGAGCGTGTTTAGCTACTTAAACGCAGTTTATATCGTATGTGTACATGAACAGCTGGGAGAAAATCCGATGTGTGTTATTATCTATTGTCTTAAAGTGACAGCACATGATTATGCCATCAGTGTTAATCAAACAAGAAAATGCAAAGAGAAAATCACTCACAGCTCTTCATCTGAATATAGTTAGCTTTAATAAGCATTAATCTATTAATTTATACTGTGAAAACCATGCAGTGTTATTTTACATTTGGTTACTTTACTTCGATTTCTTTTATAGGCTAGGCCTATATTACTTACCTGAACACATGAACAAATGAAAGCACTTTATTTCATTTGTATCTTTGTTTTATTGTATTTGTCAGTTTGTTTTACTTTGTTTCTTTGTTCATGTTCTTACTGTATATTATATAAAACATCAAAAATGGCAGACACCATATAATATAAAGCAAAGTTAAGTACCGATAAGAATACCGTTAAAGTACCGGATCGATAAGCAGTATCGGTAAGAGTAGTAATACCGTTAAAACCTTAATGATACCCATCCCTAGTCACACCCCTACTTTTTATACTACATTATGTAAGATTATAATGCTTATCTAATTATTTTAAACTCTATTCACAGGGGCCTTCATTACTGAATTTCTCACAATGCTCTGTGGCACAGGAGTAAAACACATTAATGCTGCATTAGTACAGGGCTATTATCTCTGTAACATCAAAGTTTCTTGATTTTCCAGAACACTGATACAGCTAATAAGAGCAGAATGCAGATAAACTGTTCAGTTGTTTACAACTAATAAGCATATGTCAGTAATTTACCGAAATTGCGTTCTTAATTGAAATGTTAATAATTAAAAAAAAGATTAGATGGTCTTCCCCCCCCCAGTCATTTTACTGAGGGCACTGGTTAAAAATGACATTGCCGTGGGACTGAGAAGTAAATACGAGCAGTAATTATTGATGTCAATACTAATTACTAAGGACCCTGGTGATTTGAATCCCATGCGAGTGGGCTTTAAGACATTATGGAGGCTGCCACTCTCCCGCACGCCTCAGTTTAATGACGTTTCTTCAGCTCAAAGCTGAAGCTGCATTATTTTTCTGTGATGTTAATTATACCTTTATGCAAGTGCATGACTGTATGCCTTATGAAATGTGGGTGAATTCAAACGTGGTTTTTCTCACATAGCTATTGTTTCTGGATTGGCTCCAGGGATTGCATGATGTAGCCTTTCTTATTCACTCTCTCTCTCTCTGTTTTTCCCTTTTCTAGACTCCTACACACCAGCCATCCTTTCCCTTGCAATGTGTGCGGGGAGGCATTTATACGACGCAAAGAGCTGGACCTCCACTCTCTCATCCACCAAGGTCAGCCTACAGGAAACAATTACACATTCAGCCTTTTGTCCTTACGAGCTCTCATTCACACACTATTTCTTATGTTTATGTGTTAGGATTAGGGCTGTCATTTGATTAAAAATGTAATCAAATTAATTAAACAATATACCGATTAATTAAATTAAGCGCATATCAATATTTGCTGAGGAAAGGCTCCAAATGAAGATATTTCAAAGGCATAATATCATTGTGGAAAGCAAAAGCATTTAATAGACATCACAAAAAGCTTTAGAAGTCTTTGTATTGCCTGTCTATAAAATTAATAATTGAATTAACATTTTATGTATATATATATTCTAAATATAATATATATAATAAAATGTCATTTATTTGGTTATATCTCTCATTCTCTCTCTCGCTTTCTCTAAATATATATATTACATTTTAGTGTGTTTATGTATATACTCTCTGTGTGTTTGTAAAATGTAATTAAGCTCACTGTTTTAAATTGTTTCATTTTTAATTAAAGCATTAGATTGATTAAAACAGTAAAGTAATTAATCATTTTATATACAGACAATATATAGGCTTCTTAAACTAATTTTTTTAATGGCTATTCAATATGTATTATATATTAATTGCAGTAAATGAACATAGGCATACCTAATGCACTCACAAACTCACTTTATTAAGTAGTCCAATCAGTTTTCTCCATTCTCCACAGCTCTGTCTGGGTTAATGTTTGTGTATCTGACCACACACACACAACTCTCTGACAGACCTGTCAAACGAATGAGCTTTCATCGATTTCTTCCCAGTAAATAGATGGGGTCAGAGGTCACATTGATCAGGATGGGTTGTGTGTGTATTGATAAGATCAGCTGCTGATCACTATCACCTCTGATCAGAGCCTCTTACACGTATCAGTCCGCTGCCGCAGATGTTCCTCTCTTCAGCTGAGCAAAGGGAGAGAAAGAAGAAGGACAGATTTTTTTTTATATAGGTGTAAACAAGGGAGTGCAGGGTTGCTTAGTAGAAGCTTTTAAAAGCCTGTAAAGGTCAGTGAAGCTGAGTCACAGCCTGACAGTTTGAATGCTCTGCATCTAAACATCACATCACCCGTGACCCCCATAAAGTGCTGTTATTTCTGCGTATGTGCTGTGCATTCTGTGAAATGTCTGTTTATCAGAAGCCCTCCCTCTGATTGGTACTGTGTAAAATAGAGGGATCTTTTTTTTGTGCTCATATTTGTTGCACTCTTCGTCTCCGGCCCTCTTTTCAGATAAAGAAGAAACGATACGTGTTTGTTTTTCCTCATTTGATAAGAAGCCACAGATGTGTTTTTGCTTGAGTGTGTGTAAGGGAACGTATGCATAAACATAAGTATCTCTCATGTCCGATACACCTGAAGCCAAGGACTAGAGGGTCTGTGTACCTCTCCATTTCTCTTATTGTAGATAAGCACTTTATGATGCATTAAATGTGAGTGGGGTAAGTTGGCCACTTTTAACTTAAGTTGTCCTTCAGTCAAGGAGGAATGAGAGAGAAGTAAAACAAACACAGAAATGGACTAGGCCTATAACCTATGACCATAGAAAAATGAATTCTTAGGGGAAAAAAAGATCCATTGGCACAACTTTTTGACATTATTGGGTAAAATCATGTGTTATGTTGAATTGTTAGATAATGTCAATGATTCATATTTCAGTAGTGTTTGTTAGATGAGCCACTGGCACAGCTTACCCTGAAGCATCTTTTCCACACTGCTACCATTTTGGATAAAATAGTTCACTTAATATTCCTAACTTTTTTAATGGCTTAATGCATTGGCATTTCATCAAGATGTATATGTCAAATTCCTTGATGTGCAAAAAAAACCTCATGTGGCTTTTTCTCAACAGATCATATGATTGGTCCACTGGTTAGTCCAGTCATCCAATCTCATTGCACAGCATTTCAAATGTTGTTTTTAAATGTTATTTTGAAATGCCAGAGCCAAAGTCTGTCATCAAAATGATTTGGTATAATTACCTCCCAGAATGTCTCACATGATTGTGTTCCCACACATCAGGCATCCGCCTCCGAACGAAAGATAACATGACAGTGTTTGTTTCATCTGTGCACTCTGAGGTGAAAATAGTTTTATTTATGTTAGAAAAAGAGCTACAGTGACTTCCCCAAATGCAGCAACTTTATTTTTTATTATTTAGAATTTGCATCAGGTAATGATTATTTTGCTTCATTTGAAAATGTTTTATGAGATATTCCAATTTTTCATACAAGTTAAATTCACAACTTTGGGAGGAAACAAAGCTTGTGACACATCTTACCCCACTCTCAAACCCCTGTGATCTCTCTGTCTTTGTTTGTAGATAAAGAACCAAAAACGTGTCCTAACTGCGGCTCTCAGTTCCTGAATCAGACAGTGCTGGACACACACCTGCAGCGCTGCACAGGGGAGGAGACAGGCCGCCGCAGATATAAAGGTCAGGGAAGAGGCAAGGTGGGAGGTCAACTGGAGTGCGATATGTGTGGACATCGCTGTGTGACTCAGGATGGTCTCGACCTGCATCGCCTCTCCCACACGGGTCAGACACCCCTGCGGTGCCCGCTCACCCCCTGCAGACGACGCTTCGCCTCCAGTGCTGCTTTAGGGGAGCACCTCGTGGCCCACTGCTGTGGAGCATTAGGCAAAAGAAATGCACCACGACGCTTCACCTGTGAGTTCTGTGGGAAGGAGTTTGCCTATGCATCCACCTTCACTGTTCACATGAGAACGCACACCAACGAAAGACCTTTTGAGGTACGTTTCTTTCAGGAAAAAAAGTATTTTCATTTAAACATTTTGTCAGGTCATTCATTGGTTTTAGTCCATTTTAATGTTATTCATATACAGTCAAACCAAAATTTATTAAGACATCTTAAAAATGTAAAAGTAAACAACAAAATATGAAAACCTAAGCTACTAAATTAGTATATAAAATTTATTGTATGCTTATTTATTGCTTTTATACTTATTTGTTTTACTTATTTGCCTTGAAATTTCCATGTTGCAAAATTAGTTCTATTATGACAACTCTCGGAAGATTGTTAGCATAGTAATGGATGTGACAATGTTAATGTATTTGGTCTTGGCGGAATAGATCTGCTACGCTACTGCTGAATTGCTGCTGTTGTAGATTATTGCAGTTGTTGTAGATTATTGCTGCTGCTGCAGAGCAAGTACAGGAACTACTGCCAATACATATGCCGATTCGCTGCTGCGAGTAAGACAGTGCTGCTGCACAAATAGCATATATCAGTAACCAGGGTTGGGAGGGTTACTTGAAAAATGTACTTCATAAAAAAGTATTCAGTATTAAAAGTATTAATGTAATCCAAGTACCACAATATGAAAGTAATGTAATCTGATTACTTTTGGATTACTTCAAGGTCACATATATAAAGAAAGAAAGAGAAAAATCAACTTTACTGTAAATAAATTGCATTTTTAAATTTAATTTTAATTATTTCTTTTCAATTTCTGCAAGTTTTTAAAAGTTACATGTTCCATACTTTTGAATGGGTCTCAACAATAAAAATATTTTAAAAAATCTGATAAATTATCTATTGCACTATTATTATCATTGTTGTTGTTGTTTAGAGCTTAAAAATATAAAAGTGACATCAGATCATAACCAAACTGAACAAGCTCGGATCAAACATTTCTGTTCATGTTTGTTCTGCTTTAATTTTAATGTTTAGCATTTTGGTTACTTTTAAAACCTATTAAAACTAAGCAATCATGTCTCATTTCCACAACTTGGTAATACACAGCCCTGAATATATAATATATATATGCAATATATATGGAAAGGGCTATACAGACATCTAGTGGCTACAGTATGGTATTACAGATTGTTTTTTTAATCATTTGATAAAGAAAGTGTGGAAGGCAAAGTTTGCACTGTACAACCATGTAGTTTGAAAAAACTGTTTCTTTGAAAAAATAAATAAATAAATAAATAATAGCAGTGAAATTTCCATTAATTGAAAGTGTTTTTCCCCTCGGGCAGCATCGTTTCAACTAGCAACAGTGATTCAATCTGCGTCTGAGGAGATTGTAGACGGGTGGCTCGCATGAGTCATCACTTGCAACAGAACCAGGAACTACTGTATAATCAAGCAGCACTTAATATAGTGTTATTATGGCCAAATAATGATTTATTTAGTTTTAAATGAAACCATTGTAATCTTGATAGTATTCCCCCTTTTTTCAAAATGTAACTGTAATCTGATTACTACGTGTTTTGACGTAACTGTAATGAATTACAGTTACTGTTTTTTTGTATCCTGATTACGTAACGCCGCTACATGTATTCCGTTACTGCCCAACCCTCTCAATAACCCATAGCAGATCTATACAGGTGGAGCTGGGGAAGGTGGAGGGTTTTAGAGGACCTCTGAAGCACGCTGCAAACTGTTATAGTGAATGTAACCAGACATTTAAATGTGTGCGCAACAAGCTCATTAGCTGTAGATGTGACATGGACCAATCAGCTTGTGCCAGTAGTTACCGCTGTAATTATCACCAGCTTGCGTTAAGACCCATCAGCCTGTGCCATCTAGAGTTTCATGACAGAACTATGTATTTGTAGTTACAAATTACATACATTATTACTTGTCATAATTTTGTGAATAATAATTTTGTCAGATCTTTGTAATAAAAATCACATATTCATATATTTTTCGTCTTGTCTACATCATCATTGCTGTAATCAGAAAATCTTTCATTAACATTTTCAAACTTTTTCACATCTGTTTCAGTGCACTCATTGTGGGAAGCGTTTCCGGCAGCTTCCGCACCTGCAGGATCACGAGCGCATTCATAGCGGTGAGCGGCCGTTCACGTGTTGGGTGTGCGGTAAAAGCTTCAGTGTAGCAGCGAGGCTAACGGAGCACGCCCGTGTGCACAGCGGCGAACGGCCGTACGTCTGCCCTCGGTGTCCCACCGCCTTCCGCTCACGACCCAACCTCGACAAACACATGCGTCTGCACGCTAATGACCCTGTGGATCCTTCTGCACAGCTGGATGATGATGCAGCAGTACAGACCATCCTCTTAGTACAGGAGTCTGCCTCATCTTCACCATCCTCCTCCTCGTCCGCCATGCCTGTGATCCAGGAGGGCATGTTGGTGGCAGAGGAAGGCAGCTCCTCTGTGGTCTTCCTGCACCCCAACCTTAGCATGCCCACCATCACTGTGCCCTCTATAAATGTTCCCAACATCTCTGTTGTGGCAGGTCAGGATGTGCCTCACACTATTGAGGTTATTTTAGAGGAGACTGTGTAAAGATGATGAGGGGGGTACATGATTTTGTTTTTTGGAAAGGCAGATTCAGCAATAGATAAACAATAGGTCAGGACTTTACAAAAGTCTATTTGTATGTATGGATTTGTGAGAGATGCCTCCTTGACCTGGATATATTTTGCTTTTGTGATATAGATATACAGCGATTCAGCATCTTTACCCTGGAGAAAACAAAATCACAAAGGCCTTTGTAATTAAATTTGCCACTGTAATTACACTTTGATTTTATCTTTTCATTTGAGTATTTTATTTGCCTTTAATACAAAAAATGGACCATAATTTGTGGTGTTAAATTTTAATAAAAAGCTTGAGCTTCTTGGGGTCTGTTAATGTTTCATTTAAAGAGATTTTTACTTGTGCAAACTGGAATACAGTCGCTGAGAAAGTAGAAGTGTTCTTGTCAGCTCACTGATGATTGCGCATGAAGCTTTGCCCAGTCGGGAAAATAATTTTTGCTGATCATTTTAAATGAATTGAAGGTGCCATGTCAGAATTTTTAATCATTTAGTTATATTCTACACCAAGATTGTTATTGATTCTTGCAACACAAACATTCCTAATCCAGAATTAAAGAAGCCATTACCTTGTTAAAAAAGTGCTGATTTTTATGCATTGAGTGAAGTATTTGATCATTTTAACTTCAGCATTCTATGATTTAATTTTAAAGTTAATATATTTTAAATGTACTAAATAGCATCATTACATAGAGTAATTAAAAATATATTTAAATACACAATATATACGTTTCAATAGAAATTACATTAAAGTATATTTTAGTTTGCCAAAAATGATTGTCAAAAACATTTCAAAAACAATAGAAGTAATTATGAAATCACAAATTAGTCCTACTTAAGATGGATCATGTAATATAAATTTAAACTATAATACATTTTCATTTAATTGTAAATAACATGGAATTAAGTGTATGAAAACATTACATTTTGTGCATGCCAAAAAATATACTGCTTGAGATTTAAAATATCAGAATCCTACCATCACTGAACTAACTGTCTTGAAATATCGCACTCATTGCTTTAACGTGATTGATTAGCTAAACAGAAAGCTCTTGAGGTACTTTCCGTCTGTCCATCATTTTGCGCGTTCACGGCTGGCAGTCCAAGCCAGAAGCTGAGCGCGTGATTAATGAACTTGAAGCGGTTTTCCTGAATTACAAGTGTGAGGAATATTGGCGACGGCGTCCTACACATCTAAACGTCTTAAATGTAATAGTTAAATAAAGAGACCAAAAAAGAAACAAGACTAGTGTGAGTATCGCTAAAGCTTTTCATCGTTAAAGGGAGCTGAGCAATTTAAAACTCCTGAAAACGGATGGCGTTTAGTGTTTTGCTTCTGCTTTTCAGGTAACGTTAAAGATGCCATGAATGGCGAAAGTTCTAGAAAGGCTTGTTTCACCTTTAAACATTTACCATTGTGCATATCTACTTAAATATAAACGCCTTTATAATATGTAGTAATAATAATAATAGTGGTAATGAGAAAAAGCAGCTCTTCAATTAAGTAATGTAGTTCATTATCCTAACTGTAGGCTATTTACGGTTGCTAAGCAACATAGGGATATGGCGCGCTGAAATATAATGTGCGGTCCCAGGTGTGGGACTCCTCGGAAAAATGGCCAGGATACCTGCAGGAAAGGGGCATGATTTGCCTCAGAATATTGTGCTGAGAATTAGGCCTCTTTTCATGCAGGCACAAATGAAATGACATGAAAAAAAGTGTTTTAAATATCTATTTTTCTTCTGACATTCACTAAATCAACTCCCCCGAGTACAAACATAATAAATGTTCCTGCATTTTTAGATTTAAGTGATGACTGCAGTGAAACCAGCACTTTGGGCTCTTTAACTGCAAATCTGGTCATGAATTTTCACTAGTTGAATGAGGTTTGAGTTGAGCTCCATTACCTCAGCTCATTGAGAGATTGAGGCTAAGTAGAGCCATTACTGGGGCTCCTAGCGTTTGCCTGCACTCGGTTCTTTGCTCCCTCAATTTACTCTGGGCCCGTTGAACTCCTCCCCCATACAGCTGCTGCATCATTATGATTAGTCCCATAAATGATAGACAGTGATATCAAAACAGCATTCCCTTTCCCTGCACTGAATTCCCAAATAACTACTTGATAGATATCTTCCCCAGCTCATTAATTTACAGACTTTGTCTAGCAATTACTGCGTGACCTTCATGTAAATGGGCAATTTGGCAATTTAAGATGCACCAGCAGTATTTTGTCATTGAACTGCTTTGAGGGACAAATAAATAAGATAATCGATTTATACAAAATGCTTTTGATTGAATCTACCTTCTGTTAACAACATACTTGATAACACAGTTGTTTTTGAACCATGTTGATTGGGCTATAATGGATGTTATCGAACCAATAGGAATATTTTAGGATCAGTGCAAGTTAAGCTCAATCAGAATTTGTGGCATGTTGATTACCACAAAAAATGAGTAGCCAGTTTGGCAGGTTATGATTCATAAACTGACAATAAAATGTCTTTCAACTAGGAGCCTCCAATATTAGAAAAATGAAGAGTAAAGAGGATCGAGGGTGCACATTGGACGAGAAGCACCACGTCTTTCAAATCGAATTAAATTAGAAAAAAATGCAAATAAATGCTGTTTATAAGAGTCATTTAAAATGTTATTTATTTTATTTTATGATACTCATAATCAGATTTAATGATAATTATTAAAACTGCAGTCCGTAACTTGTTTTGGTTAAAAATGATCCAAAATCAGTTTTTGAACAAGTACATAACCAGCCAGTGTTCAAAACTATCGCCTTAGCGTAGCCCGATTCACAATGGTAAGCTTGTAATAATGTTTTAAAATAAAATTGGTACTGGTGGGTTTCTGCGAGAAATTCAAGCATGCAGCCATTCGTGTTTGCGTCATTAAGTCATATCTGTTTATATAAAAGAGGAGCCCCAGCTATATGGCATGTGGAGGATGCTACAGGCATCTGTTCATTTATAGCCTTTTCTCACAGCAGCTGCAGTAATTAAACATATTATTTTGATGGCGGATTGTAATCCAGAAAGGTTCAAATGACAATCATCAGTGACAACTGGAGTTTCACACGTAGTCAAAAGCAAAGACTTTGGACTGCGGAGTTGCTACAGAAATTGAAATCTACAGGTAACGCTAATACACACTAAATACACAGTCACGCATTGCTGATGTTGTTAACAATAACAATTTGAGAACAAAGTATAACAATAGTAATAATAATTTTCACATTGTGACGTGATCCAAGCTAAGCGATCGTTAGATTTAACCACCATTGGAAGCACGATTTATGACTTTTTTTCTCAGTTGGTCAGAACAAAAGTGGCAGAAATGTTACTTACTTGTTCAGATGACATTTTCTGGTGAAAATTCTTATTTTGGTCATACTTCCAAGATGTAGAATCTGTGATTCCGAAGTACAGTATCCACACCGATGTGGTGACTGACAGCAAACATTAGATTCATCCACACTGAGGAGCCATGCCGATGCACAACCCACGTAAAGATGATAATTCCACAAATAACTGCAATTGTAGGTTTCAAACAGAGATGGCGACAAAGAGGCAAATCTTACGGACTGCAGCTTTAATATTTAAATCTAAGTGATTTTCTGGATTACAGTCTGGGGTATTCCTGATGATTTTGTTTTGGCTATGAAGTTCTTAATTTGCCGGAAAATAAAACATTTTGTAGCCAAATTGTCTAGTGAGTGAAAACGTACATTTCAAACCCTGCTTAAGACTTGATATGTGATCATACATGATATAGTATGAAAAAAAAACTTCTTTTGTGTAAAGTTATGTAAAGTCCAATTTTACAACTTTTGTTGCCAAGACGATGCCTAAAACTCTAAAACGACCATAAAAAGAACAACTTTATAGCTGAAACTATGCACAAGTTAGAATCAATGTAAGTGTTTATTAAAATTATAAGCTTTACAATTCTGCCGTTTAAATCCTTCAAAAAATGGCTATGTACTTCCTTTGTAAGCGCCTCGCCATAACCTTGAGTTTTGCTTTTTCTTTTAAAGAAAAGGAGTGAACAGTTGTAATTATTTTTTTGTGGTAATCAACATTATGGCACAAATGCTGTTGATTGAGCTTAACCTACTTAACCTGGAATATTTAGCCTAAATCAGATTTCTGAGAAAATTTTAAGAATCATGCAGTGATGATGAACTGATTTATTATCAACAAAAAAACTGGAGAGAAACAAGCTGTGTAATTTGCTTAGTCAAAATCAAGCCTTCAAGAACAAAACTGTTTTGGTCGTCCTTGTTTTTTTAATCTTGTAAATTCTATAAATATCTCCCTACGAGTACAAGTCGTGAGGCTGCATATTCAGTGTTGAGCTGAAACCTGCTGACCTTACAATACACCAGTGAGTAAAGACTACGAGTGTCTGGTATAGATGGGCCGCAAACGCCTGACCCTGATTTCACTACAGCAGTTTTACTCATTCAGTGAGCGACTTCAGTGCACTGAGGTTTGTTTTGTGTTTAAATGATAAAGATATTTGGAAGATGATGCATATTTTTTGTGGTGTGTGTATATAAGTCCTCTCTCTCTCTGCGTCTGTCTCTTTGCTGAGGTAGCTGTACCTACTGTGACTTTGACAGAGTGTTCCCCCTTGTGTGTTGCCCCTCTGTGGATGTGTGTGTGCTATATCCGTACTGCAGCGTATGTATGTGCGATGCTGCCCGAGCTGCAGTGTATGTTTTTTTTTTATATATATATATATATATATATATATATATATATATATATATATATATATATATATATATATATATATAAAATCATTAACAAAAAGACACATGAGCTTGTTTGTATGTGGAAATGATGCTTTGGCCCTAATGGATTATTCTAACCCTTTGTCTTTGTGTGTTTCAGAGAGAGAGAGGGGCTAAACGTGATGAATGAGATGGGGGTATGCTAAGAGAACTTATAATATGCTGGCTCCGGCATTGCTGGGAAATGCCATATAATGCTCATGTGTGTCTTTGAAATGGCTACATGTGTGCACAGCCTGCTGTTGAAAGGTTTGTCATGCTTATCTGGTCTAGTCGGGTCTATTTCTCTCTCTCTCTTTCACACACGCTCTCTGTCTGTCTGCCAGTCTTTCCCGTTACACCGCTATACCATCTCTCTCTCTCTCTCTCTCACTCCCCCTCTTTCCCCCCATTTATTGTAGAGGCTGTGTGACTGGAATACTGAGTAGCTAATCATTATTCCACCAGTGAGGCACAGTGCACAGGCTGAATGTCAATTCTCTCTCTCTCTTTCCTTTTCCCATTCCTTCCTTCTCCCTATCCTTCCTCCATTCCCTCACCCCTCTTCCAATTCACTCCATCATTCCTCTTCCTTTTCCCTTTCCATCTCTGTCTCTCCTTCCCCTCCCATTCAGTCCCTCCTCTCTCTCTCTCTCTCTCTCTCTCTCTCTCTCTCTCAGCCTTGTACCCTTGGGTTTCTGCTTGTCTCTGTAAGAATAACAAGGAAATCTTATGGAAATGAGGGCTGTATTCAAGGATTTACCACCGGTTACAGGTATAGAACACGAGGCTTTGAAACACCGTCATCCCTGCGCAGATTTGCGTCTCGTGTCTTATTGGAGAGTCTGTGTTCGGTTGCATCAAAAGGGGATTCTGCACTGATGAGGCTGCGGAGCAGAGCAGAGGTGGAGAGACAGCTGTTGAATGCATATTTAGCCGTTTCAGGGAAAGAGAGAGAGAGGGAATGGGCGGGATGAATCTCCAGTGTGTAGACAAACAGGGCTGCAGTGAGGGGGACTCCTGCTTAACAACAGGTGCACATGACAACCCTTAAAGAGACACATCACGCAAAAGATGGTTAGCAGGTAATTAGAAGTGAATAGTTTGGGGTCATTATTTTCAGTTATGTGCTTGTGGAATCAGAATGTAAACCAATTAGATTAATACATTAGTTTTTCCATTTGTGTCAAATGAAATGAAACTTTTTTTGTTTGTATAAGAATAAAGGTCAAATAAAATTAGAATGACAAAATATATTATATAGGTTATTATAAAAAATATCTATTAAATATAATATTAAAAATATTATATATTTTTTTTAAATATAAAATAAATAAAATAATAAATTATAATACATTATTGTCCTTAATATAATTAATAGAAATAATAGATTAAAAAATATACAAATGTTTCTGTATAAATGTGAGTGTATGTGTATGTGTATATATACATATGTATTGAATGAAATAAAAAATCAGTAATTGAAAACATCTAAAATTAAATATGATAAAAAAAGAAATATTTTAATTAATTAATTATGATAATAATAATTATTCTATTAAGCTTTATGAGAGAAATCGCTAGTTTTCAATGAATAGTAGAAAATGTATAACCTGTTGGGTGTCTCATAGTTAGTCAGCCTGTTCTGTGTGTTCAAGTGCTATCAGTATATGTGTAGTCTGAGTTGGCATTGTGATGTCTACTACCTGTGCTGCGTCAAGGCACGTCAAGTGTTTTACGTTTGTGACAGTTTTCTTCACTTATTTAAATACTTGTCTGAGAAGATAGTGATCTCACTGATGCTGGCTGATATTTGTCTTTGAAAAAAAGATGAGGAGGAGAGAAAAATGGAGAAAAGGGCTGTAGGAAGGAGTAAGAGCTGATTGGATTGGAGGGAGAGCAGAGGAGGTATAGGGATACAATGAGCTGAGAGAGAGAGAGAGAGAGAGAGAGAGAGAGAGAGGGAGCGCATATGAGGAAGGGAGGGGAGTCGGAGTGAATGCAGCTTGCACTGCTGTGCTTTGGAATTACAGCTATGAACATTGTCAGGGACTTGAAAAAGAAAGGAAAGCAAAGGAGAAAAGGACAGAGGGGGAAGAGAAACATTGCAGAGCCTCTTGATGCTCGACGCTGAAGAGAGTGTGTGAGAAGACAGAAGGAAAAGAGGAGGCGCACCGAAGGAGCTTCACACGATCCTCTCATCTTCAGTTCCAGAGCAGATCGGCCTGTTGTCCCCCCATCACTGGGGTCGTCATTGGAACTGTGTCTCACCGTGGGTATCTGTGTGTGTGTTTGTGTCAGATCACAGCTTATTCCATTATGACTGTATTATTCACAGCTCATAAAGCTCAACTACGGTGATGTGGTGCCTTGCTTTTGAAACACTGAGTGAAAGAGTATGTCATGCCGCTGACTGACTGTGTGTGTGTGTGTGTGTGTGTGTGTGTGTGTTGCCGGCGTGTGATTGGTATTCTGTAGACAGTGTGCAGTCCTCCAAACAGGCTCTGCTCAGAATGGCTCCACAGAGCAGGGATTGTGTTAACCTGAGGAGGACCACTCTCACACAGGGGTGAGTTTTCAACAGCCTCTCACGCTCTCTCTAGCCCTCTGGTTTTTCTCTAGATCTGTCTGAAGTCCTCTCTTTTTGCTTCATCTCCTTGTCATAGATGTCCTCTGGCATCACTCTTGATAAATTTCTAATTTGCTGTTTCGTTAAATCTCAGTGCACCATTCAGATTTTCTCCCCTCTTCCCCTGTTTCCTGATCTCCCTGTTTTTTATTCTTCTTCCATCCTCTAGTCTGAGTCAGAGAGAGCTGGCTGTCTTCTTCTGTTGGCACATTCTGAGAAAATTTGGTAGTATTGGTTGCCCCTCTTCTCTTCTCTATCCTGATTCTTTCCTCATTCGTACAGTGGAAATAATCATTTTCTTATTCAGTATTTTGCCTAGGTTTCCAGGAAAGCTGTTTAAACAACCTTAAAACAAGATGTGTTTCATTTAAGATCATTTAAAATATTTTTTTAATTCTTTCATTAGATAATACAAGCTGTTTTCTGAGAATATATCTTGAAGTAGGTTTCTTTACCCCATTGACATTTAGTTTTTCTTGTTTTAAGCATAAACTTCAATTTATTTTGTAGATTTATGCTTAAAGTACCAACAAATAAATGCCAAAAAGAAAACTATTTTAAACATGAATCATAAAAGTAATATTTGTAATTAATATTGTTGTTTTGTATTTAAGTAAATATCTAAACATACTTAAAACAAGATCAATTTTATTTTCTTTTATTTTCTTTCTTTTTTTTTTTTTTTAGATAACAGGCTTATTATTTTCAGAGAATGTGTTTTGAATTAAGTACATTTTTTTTTCCTGTTTTAAGCATAAACTTCATTAAATTGTTGCATTTATTCTTAAAATTAAAAAAAAGTATTTTTGTTTTTGGATTTTATTTTGTAGTTTTACTTATCCTCAAGTCAGCTGAAGGGTAAGTTTTACTTACCCTTTCTCAAGTCAGCTGATCTTGATAAGGATGTTCAGATCCTTAAAACAAGACAAAAAACTGATCAAGAAGAAACTGTTTTTTGTGCAGTCATTTCCATACTTAGTTTATATTCAGGGTGAAGGCAGAAATCTTTCCTGTTGCACACATTGGCACTGCTGCTGTTTGTGTGTGTGTGTGTGTTTGTGTGTCTCTCTGTTATATCTGTGTGGTGGACACTGTTGCTCACTGTTAACAGCCAGATCCAGCTCACTCACATGTAGCTCTTTTTCACATTTTCTGCACTTCTGTGTGTGTGTGTGTGTGTGTGAAAGAACATGGCAGCTCTTGTCTGGTGCCTCAGATGTGGATTTCTCACAGTACATCGATCCAGATTTCTACCCTTTTGTCTTTGTGTCTTCCCACCTGATACACACACACACCAGATCTCACCTTCTCACTCTCACACAAATGACAGTGTGCTAACATACTAAATGCCCCCATGGGATTATGCGTACGTGGATGGTTGTGTATTGATCAGTAGCATTTTAGAGAGCTTTAAAAGGTCACAGTTCAGGCCTGGTCATATTTTAGTGTCCATCTTCCCCTGCGTCTCACCCCGTTCTAGCCTTATTAACCGTTTTACAGGGTGTGTGAGTCAGCGGACCTTCAGCCTTTTGCTTATAGGTGTGTGAGTATGAAAAATGACTTGTCTGTGTTGGTAGAAGGAGTGAGAGAGCAGGGGGCTAAGGGGATGGATGGTCCAAGCAATAGGAGGAAGGGATGGAAATGGAGAAGAAAAGAGGCGGATTTGAGTAAGTCGCTCCTGAGAGTGACATGTGTGATAAGCAGGAGTGACACCAATGTCAGGACTGTAACCCTTCACAGTGATCCCCTCTCACTTCCCTTCACTCTTTCTGCCTCTTCACTTAATTTAACTAAGGCCTACTCTTGGCTTCATGTAAGCCTTGGCTGTGAAACCAGGCCATAGAGTCTTGAGGTGTGGAAATTTTGTGGGCAAAAAGGACCATTGTCTGTTGTTAAAGGATTAGTTCACTTTTAAATGAATTTTTGCTGATAATTTACTCACCCCCACGTCATCCAAGATGTCCATGTCTTTCTTTCTTCAGTCGAAAAGAAATTAAGGTTTTTGATGAAAACATTCCAGGATTTTTCTCCATATAATGGACTTCAATGGGCACCAAACGGTTCAAGGTCCAAATGACAGTTTCAAGCGTGACCTTTTCAATGTAATTGCATATTACGTGACGTCACGAATGCGCATCACAGAACAGATCAAGACGAGCATTTGTGCTTATAAAACTTAAACTTTTTTATTTTTTTTTTTTAAATGGCCGATCGTTTCGCTAGATAAGACTCTTATTTATTGTTTGGTATCATTTAAATCCATTTGAAGCTGCACTAAAACTGTCATTTGGACTGTGAACCGTTTGGTGCCCATTGAAGTCCATTATATGGAGAAAAATCCTGGAATGTTTTCATCAAAACCTTAATTTCTTTTCGACTGAAGAAAGAAAGACATGGACATCTTGGATGACATGGGGGTTAGTAAATTATCAGCAAAAGTTTATTTATAAGTGAACTAATCCTTTAAGAGTGTTGTGATGTAGTATGAAGCACATTTCACATAGAAGTAAACCACACACCAAGCAGATTTCTGTTATTCATTCATTTCATTTCATTTTTTGGTTTCAATTGTCAGTTTAAAGGTAATTATGTAATTTAAGCTAAATGATGGTGATTAAATTAATTGTGATTAAAGGCTAGCTTTAAAAAATAATAGTGTCAAAATGTCCCATGTCAAAATTACCTCCACAGTCTTAGGTGGTTGGCAGGGTATTGCTTTGTTGCTAAGATGTTTTAAATAGGTGTTGGCATATTGCTCTGGGTTTGCCAGGGAGCTCTGAGTGGTTGCTAGGTGGCTGCTTCCTAGTCAAATCAAAATAACCCAACAATAATTTTGCGGTCACATTTACTGTTGTTCGTTGAGTTTTTAAGAGCAAAATCCAGTTTCAGCTCTATTTCAATAGGAATCGACAAGAATGGGAATTTCATGTGAGGTTGAAAGGTTTCCCCTTGCAGATTTTGTGAAGTTGGTCACATGGATTCGCCGCATTGACCAACAGAAATCTGCTTGGTGTGTAGTTGACTTCTGTGTGACGTGCTTCATACTACAACACTACACTCTTTTGACAATAGACAATGGACTTTTTTGCCCACAAAATTTTTGCTAAAGTAACCGCACCTTAAAGGATTAGTTCATTTCTGAATGAGAATTTCCTGATAATTTACTCACCCCCTTTTCATCCAAGCTGTTCATGTCTTTCTTTCAGTCAAAAAGAAATTAAGGTTTTTGAGGAAAACATTCCAGAATTCTTCTCAATATAGCGGAGTTCAGTGGGGTTCACTGGATGGAAGGTCCAAATTGCAGTTTCAATGCAGCTTCAAAGCGCTCTACATGATCCCAGACGAGGAATAAGGGTCTTATTTAGCTAAACTATTGGTCATTTTCTAAAAAAAAAAAAAAAATTGATATACTTTTTAAATGCTAGTCTTGCACTGCTCTGCGATCTGCACTCATGACGTAATCACGTTAAAAAGGTCACACGTGACGTAGGTGGAAGTATCCAGTGTCTACAAAGCGAATGTGCAAAGATTAAGCCAAACAGCCTATACAAAAAAAAGGTAAAACAACGATATCGGATGATTTTAAAGTTGAAGGAGAAAACTTGATGAAGTTTTTCGCCCTACCACGGTACTTCCACCTACGTCACGTGTGACCTTTCAACGTAATGTGTGGCGCATCGCAGAGCAGTGCAAGACAAGCATTTGTGGTTAAAAAGTATATCAATTTTTATTTTATTTTTTAAAGGTCCCGTTTTTCGTGTTTTTTTGAAGCTTTGATTGTGTTTATAGTGTGCAATATAACATGTGTTCATGTTTCACGTGTAAAAAAAACACAGTATTTTTCACATAATTTACTTACCTGTATACCGCTGTTTCCACTGTCATAAAAACGGGCTGATGACTTCCTTGTTCTATGAAGTCCCTCCTTCAGAAATACGTAACGAGTTCTGATTGTGCCAGCGGTTCCTGTGTTATGATTTGACAGCAGTTTAGCGCAGCTTGCCCGGAAAGGTCATGCCTCTTACCATAACGTGGAGATGCATGCGCTCAGTGGATTATAATTTTCGGGAACCGAGTTAAACATAAATTGTAACCATTGATCTCTAAGTACAGCATCCCTGGGAAGGCCAAATAAAGGTGATTGGACTGCAGGATGAAAATAACAGCGTTTCGACGACATGGCAACAAACACACTCTACAAACGCAACTCTTGCTCTTCTCCGTGGGAGCGCAACAAGACCACGCCCCCTTTTTTTGTGTATTCCTGTGGGCGGAGGTTAGTCAAAAAACTGTTTTAGTGACGTCATTAAAGAAGGAAGTAGAGGGATGTAGTCCAAACTGGCCGTTCGATGTAGGCGACTTCTGTTAAATAAAATATCTCGCTTGGCATTGAACTTTGAGCTTTAAAATTTTACAGATTTTATTTATACTCTAACAACAACATTACACACTAACTAAAGTTTGAAACATGGGATCACGAAGAACGGGACCTTTAAAAAAATGACCGATCATTTCGCTAGACAAGGACCTTCCACCCAGCGAACCCCACTGAACTACATTATATGGAGAAAAATACCGGAATGTTTCCCTTAAAAACCTTAATTTCTTTTCGACTGAAGAAAGAAAGACATGAACATCTTGGATGACATGGGAGTTAGCAAATTATCAGGAAATTTTCATTCAGAAGTTAACTAATCCTTTAAGACTCAGACAAGGCTTAGATTAAGCCAAGCGTAGGCCTTAGTTAAATTAGGACATTTAAGTATCTTTTATAAATGTGCCTTAGAAAAAAAAAACATTACTTGTCTGCATCCTGAGACAAAACAATGGCACCGATATATTTTAAGATATGTCAGTGCAAGTTGCTTTCAGTTAAAACTCCTCAAACATGCAATTCACTAAACAGGGTAAATTAGCGTGAGAGCGTCATTCCAAAAAAGCACCAATGGGAGTGGAAAGTTCTGTGTGTGATTTACTGATGACGTGCAACTTAAAGAATAAAGACGCAGCCGGATCATTTCCATAATGACCAACGCAATCTACAAAACTGCTACAAATGTATATGGAATAAGGTCAGCCACAAAAATAACTCTGTCCATGCCTTTTCAGCACTAATCTTTCACTGTGTGTCTTCAGTAAATCCTGACAGTAGTTTTTTAACGGCAAAAGAGGGTTTGTGCTGATGCATGCTGTCAGTAAATCTGGCCCATAAACTGTTAAAAAAAAAAAAAAAAAAGTTAATTTAAAAAATGTTAATTGTGAAGAAAAAATTTGAAATCTCATTATTTAACTTCTAATGTTTAGGAAAATATCAGTTTTCCTTTTTTTTTTATATGTTCCTGCCCTTCAATGGTTAGAGCTGTAATTGGTTTCTGAGGGTGTGCTGCTCAAATATAAATTTTGCTGCAAGAGCTGCATAACTGACCTCCCCATTAGATATTCTCTTATTCTGTCTCTACACTTCTCTCACTGTCCCTCTGTCTCTGTCTGTCTCTTCCCCTTTGTCTCTACATGTCTCTGTGACCTCTCCTGTCCTTTTTTTTCTCTAAATGAGCACATCTTTTTAATGCAGTCCTTTTTTAACGTCTCATTCTCACTCTGCCACCGTCCATGTCGCTTCCTCTCCCATCTCTCATCACTCTTTTTCCCTTTCCTTTCACCCCTTTCTTCTCCCCCTCCTCCCCTTCATATCAGTCCAGCTGATGAGAGAGGCACCCTCATAATCAAAGCATGACATGGAGAATTGTATGGAAATAAGAATCTGGATAGAGCAGCTCCACGCCTGGGATCCACCTTTAATTACCTGCTCCTTTCATATTTATAGAACAGTCCATCTCACAAGAGAGTTTGGCGTTCTGATGAGGCTGTTATGTGACATGACCACTTGCAATTAGTCAGGGAACACATGAACAGGTCCTCTCAAATCTGCTACAAATCCTTAGTCTGTTGCATGTTTGTTTATTATTAACACATTTTATTATTAGTCTAAGTGAAAGCCCACTCTCAACCCATTTTTAGTTTCTAATATTGATTTTCGAGTGAAAGATGATACAAAAAAAAGATTTTGGAATTCCTTTTATCTAACAGCAAATGATTGGATCAGGAAGAGTGAGTTAAATGCTAGAATGAAGCCATACTTGAATTTAGTTTGTTCAAACATTGCCCAAGTAGTTATTTGGCTATTAATTAACACATCTGGTAGCCTGTGTCGCAAACAGCAAAGGAAAGATGTTTCTTTTTAATTAAAGATTTACAAGTTATTACTTATTAAAGACTATTTCTTTGATTTGGAATAAAGTGCACCAATGAATCCTTCACAATAAGAGCAGGAACATGCATTAAGGAAGTAAATATGGCTATGACTATCTAATCCTGACATTAGTTAGACTTTATTAGTAGTAGCTAATGTCAGTTCAGTCATGATACAGTAATTCACTGGTTTTATTGTGTGATAATGAGACTGTGTTTTGATTGGATATTGATTGCAATGTAATTGTCTTGTCACGTATGAGCACATCCATTCAATAACATTACATGAATTATATTGACACTGCTATATACAGTAATATAAATGCGTGGTGTAACTGAATTACTATTGTGACTAATGTGAGCTGCTAAGTACTATAATGAAATTGAGATTTCAATTCATAAAAATCTGTATGGTGTTTCAAAACTCCCTTGTAGTAGTCATATCAGTATTGAAGGTTGCCGTCTGTACTACAGCATAATGAATAATTGATCATGAATATTTCTCGCTGTTTTTCCTCAGGTCTTAAGCAACGCAAGGCCACAAGACTCTGATGAGCTGATGAGGAAATTCTCAGCGTGGCGACAGATGTGACGCCCCTCCTCTCCCTGGCATCAGCCTCAGCCCTGTTTGCTTCCACGGACCTCGGAGCAGCCGTAGCTCGACCCACCTCTGTCCTAGAGGTGCCATTCAGAGGAGAGAGGGAGTGTCTGGTGTGCCAAAGCTCATTCCTGAACTCCTGAAGGGAGGAGCCGTGGGAATTGGAGGGATAGCTGGATTGATGAGGCTGCGGGAGAACAGAGCGTGAGCCGCTCTCCAAATCTCCACCCGAGTGCTGGGCTCCTTAATCATTTCATCCTCTCAGACACTTGAGCTCAACTTATTCTGGAGGATTTTTGCTCTCAGACTTCATATCTTTCACTATATGTTTTTAATCTATTCTAGTTTCTTTGCTCAAGTCAATGCTCCCTTCATCAAATGTGGCAGGTGGGCTCGAAGAACGATTCGCTGTGAAACTAAAAGCAATAACGTGTAAGGTAGAGTGAGGCGGCACAGCAAAGCAGGGTGAAAGTGCTGACTGGTCTTGGAGCATTTGAGTTAAAGTGTTTATGTGCGTGTATGTGAGACTCAGAAGGCCTGTGCAGCAATGGATGAGGGTTTGTGCAGAGAGCTGACAGGAGGAGGCAGCTAGACGTCGGAGGAGAACTGAAGCCGCTATGTGCGCGCATGAGAGTGCGTTTGTGTGCGAATATGCGTGCGAGAGCGTGTGATTGTCTCTTGGAGTGCAGAATTCTCAGAATTGGCCATTATTGTCGCTCCCTCCTATTTTTGTGTTGGAGCTGGCAGGGTCAACATTAACAGCGTGTGTGAGAGAGAGACGGATATAGCAAAAAATAAATAAATAAGTAACACTGACACTTCAGTTTTTTGTCACCATATTTTTGATGCCCATTGGGGCATGTTCCTTTTCCTCTGAGTGCTGAAAAAAAAAAAGAAAACCTACTTTTGTCCCATCGAAATGGATTATTATAAGAATCACAGCCTGTGAAGGGCTCTCAGATGGATCATTTCTAGCTGGAATACCTTCTCCTTTGAGACTCTCCACACCACTCCATTTCTTTGACTTTCAACCTGTCATCCTAGAAGACGTGTTGCGATTCCCCAGAGGACTGCGTTCACTTGTTACCACGGCAATCCATGGCACCCTGTTCCTGACAAGGTCTGCTTCATTCTGTGAGTATTTTTATTCTTGCTGTGTGAGCGTGTGCATGAGTGAGCATTTGGAATGAATCTGTAGCAGTTGTTTAGGCTTAAAAGGCTTTAAGCTTGTTTGTTTTGCCAGTCATGTAACATGGTACGCTTGAAGTGATCGTACATGTGTTTTTACTTTGCAGACAATATGAGCCTTTTATTGCTGTGACGCCCACCTTACTCTGTCACTGCCCATTAGATAAAGTTCCACTCATTTGTTTTGTTTCCTATCGTGTAACCTTTATTGTGTGAGGACTGGGACGATATAACTCCTCCATCACCTGAAACCGAATAGGGATGTGCCCTTAAACAGCCCAGTGAACTATGAATAACATCACCACACACTCCCACCATATACACTTCCTACAGTGCTCTGCGGGCCTGAATATCCTCTCCTGAGTGAATGGAGTGCATTTATGGGTTTTTGTAGGCAGGCATGTAATAGGCCTATTTGAGCTTCTCGTTCACATTTGGGATCCAGTTTCCACCAAAACTAAACAGTATCTCATTTACTCACCCTCATGTTGTTCCAAACTCCTTTGTTGCTAGTAGAAAAAAATCTAAAAGAAGTGTTATTAATTGATGAAGTTTAAAGGTGCCGAAGAACATGTTTTTAAAAGATGTAATATAAGTCTAAGGTGTCCCCTGAATGTGTCTGTGAAGTTTCAGCTCAAAATTCCCCATAGTCTTTTTTTATTATTAATTCTTTTAACTGCCTATTTTGGGGCATCATTATAAATGCGCCGATTCAGGGTATACGGCCCCTTTAATTCTCGTGCTCCACGCCCCAAGAGCTCGCGCTTGCCTTAAACAACATAAAAAAAGTTCACACAGCTAATATAACCCTCAAAATGGATCTTTACAAAGTGTTCGTCATGCAACATGTCTAATCGCGTAAGTATTGTATTTATTTTAGTTAACGAAACATTTAGAAAGACAATTTACAAACACCACTAAAAATATCATGATATCATGGATCATGTCAGTTATTATTGCTCCATCTGCCATTTTTCGCTATTGTTCTTGCTTGCTTACCTAGTCTGTTGATTCAGCTGTGCACAGATCCAGACGTTAATACTGCCTGCTCTTGTGTAATGCTTTGAACATGAGCTGGCATATGCAAATATTGGGGGCATACATATTAATGATCCCGACTGTTACGTAACAGTACTCTTTGGAGGTCTTTTAAACAAATGAGATTTATATAAGAAGGAGGAAACAATGAAGTTTGAGACTCACTGTATGTCATTTCCATGTACTGAACTCTTGTTATTCAGCTATGCCGAGGTAAATTCAATTTTTGAATTTAGGGCACCTTTAATGTTTAATGTGTCATTACTGAATGTAATGCACCATTTTGAGAATGTGTAATTTGTGACATTTTAGGTTTACACTACTGTTAAAAAGTTTGGGTTCAGTAAAGCCTGGAACACACCAAGCCGACGGTCGGCCGTTGGGCAGTTTTTGTTCATCGTCCGACTAAGTTTTCTCAGTGTGTTCCACACCGTCGGTTGAAGTTGTTGACATGTTGAATCTGCGTCGGAGCTCGTCGGTCAGTCGGGCCACCTGATCATTCTGATTGGCTGTTCAGCTACTGCCACCTGCTGGTACAGAAAGGCATTTCTTCTTACGCAGGCGCAGAACGGATGTGCTACTATGCCGTCGAGTGTCAGTTTGGTGTGTCAGGGCAACTTTGGACCCAGACGCTGCTGACGTGAGCCAACCCTGCATTCTGCTTCCACTAGTTTCCACTAGTTCGTCGGCGTCGGCTTGGTGTGCTCCAGGCTTTAGATATTCTAAGCTGACCAAGGGTGCATTTATTTGATCAAAAATACAGTAATGTTGTGAAATATTACAATTTAAAATAATGTTTTCTATTTTACTATATTTTAAAATGAGTGTGAGAAAGGATCTTGAGGCTGAACACGTCCAAAGTTCTACTGCACAATGCGATATGGCAGAGCTCTCTTTTTTGATGCTTTTATTGTACTTATGCATTATTATTTTTGATGCCTTCAACTTCAGTCCCCATTCACTGTAATTGTGTAGAAAATAGTGACCAGTACATTATTCAAAATATCTTGAGAGGCGTGAACAGGATATTCTTCCACAAAAAAATAACATCATAAATGTTTGTAGGTGAGTAAATAATGACAGAACTTTTGTTTTCGGATGAACTATCCCTTCAACATTATATTTGAAACTGAAAACTAGAGGCGTTATGTAATGATCTCAGTGTGTGACTGTTCTCCACAGGTTTAGCAAATCCTTTTTGACATAATGGATGTGTCTCTACTCTAATAGAATAGCATGTCCTTTTGTCCTGCTGTCTTACTCCTGCATATTGAGAGCAAAGACCGCTTTTGGCCAAACTCTATTTAACTTTCCTTGAAGGCTGATGTCCATCTTTGGTTGTTGTTGCACATATGTGCATGGTTTCTAGCTTTTTGGATTTTTTTGATGCTTAAAGGTTTAGTTCACCCTAAAATGAAAATACTGTCATTAATTACTCACCCTCAGGTCATTCCAAACCCATAAGACTTTCGTTCGTCTTCAGAACACAAATAAAGATCTTTTAGATGAAATCTCAGAGATGTCAGTTCCTCCATTGACTGCCTTTGCAACCACCACTTTGACGCTTCAAAATGTTCATAAAGAGATTGGAAAACTAATCCATATGAATCAAGCAGTTCAGTCCAAATTATCTGAAGAGACTCGATCGCTTTTTAAGGATGAACAGATTTAATTTAGGCTCGCATGTAAACAATTGATCAGCGAACATAAGCAGAAGCTCAACCTAACCTAAATGCCGCACAAGAACAAACCTCTTCCGGAGGTTTTCAGCTCAAACGTGCCGCGTACCCAATGAGGTTTATTCTCGTGTGTTACGCAGCACGTTTGAGCTTCCAGGAGAGGTTTGTTCTTCTGCGTAATTCGGTTTATTCAGTTAGAAAGAAAGTCTTACGGGTTTGGAATGACGTGACGGTGAGTAATTAATTTCATTTTGGGGTGAACTAACCCTTTAATTGACATTACTGTCACCTATCCAGAGTCTGAATGCACAAGGCAGCTGCTGCTTTGACATCAACCTGTACTGTTGCCATATCAGTGGACTATTGTTACGTCTGTCTGGGCTACATGTATTGGGAGAGGCACTGGTGTCCGAAAGCATTATGAGAGTTTACACTGCACTAAAATGGAACGTTCAGCAATAAACCTCCAGCAGATTTGTTAACAGTATGAAACAGCTCTGTAATATCCTCTTTCATCTCCAGTAATAATCTGCCAATTGTTATTAGTTAGGTCACATTACTTCACACATTCACACCATTATAAGATACTACAGGAAGATCATGCTGGTCTTATCAGCTTCTGTGCAGATTGAAAAGATGAATGGAAATGATATTGTAGCCTACTTGGAATAAACAACAAAGTGGGATTTCACAAATATGAGGCCCTGTTTGGACTGATACACGTCTAAGTAATTGTGCCAAAAAGAAAGTATCAGATTCAGTGAGAAAATCCCTTAATATAAGCCAGATTTATTTCTACTTGTTTGGAGAACCACCTGGAAAGTAATATTCAGTGAAACTGGAAAGGCCAAGTAAGGAAATAAAACTGTGATTGTCGCACAGGAGCGCATGAGGAGGGTTCGACAGCGAGGATAAAAAAGCGGCTTTATTGTAATGTCAGAGATTTCGAGCAGAGCTGTATTTGGCAGCAGTGAAGAGAGGATCACTGCATTTTGACTGAATAGAGTTTAGTGTAGTTTTTGATTTTCAAGCTCTTAAAGGTTCGTTCAAGATATGTATTGTTCAGAATCGCACACAGTTCACCCCCCCCCCCCCATACTGTAATATTGTGCAGCAAATGGCAAGAATGAAATGACCTCACCTAAAAGTCGACATCACAAATATGACATCAGTTCCAGTTCAGTGGTCCACTGGCAGCAGGATCGATTGTATTGATCTGAAATAAGAGCTTGTCAGGTGTATTTGTGTGCGCTTGTATGGGTCCATGTGTGAAAGAGATTAAAAAAAAATCCTGGCTCAGTGATTTTTAAGGACACTGGGGAATGCATTTTAATGTCCTTCTTATATCCCAGCGTGTTCCTGAGTTGATAATCTGCCGTGCTGCACGTGAGTATGCAAAATGTGATAAATGGTGTGGCTTACAAATGGCATATTTACTAGTTCCTGGTGCATTGTTGTGCTGTACTGAGGCACAATGTGCTGAGTAAAGCATAAAACACATTCCTGGTTTGATTGATGAGAATACCAAGAATAACACTCGAAATATATAAAGGGAGAAATGCAGACGGATGATGCACAAAATAAAAATAGTTTATAAATGACATGGTTTCAAACCAACAGTAGACTCAAAATCAAAAACAATGCTTCTATTATATTCCAGAATGTCCGGAAATGACATTTTCGATTGTCTCAGAAAATAATAGATCTCTGATTCATAAGTGAAATGTCCAAGAATCTCTATGTGTGTTCGTGTGATTAGCTACCGGCACTCACTGTATTTTTCACAGCTCTTGCTTTGTTCAAGCATTGGTAGACATTTGAGTTCCAACAAGTGATCAGTTTCTGAGAGCAGTTTGATCTGATTCAGAAAGCGCAATAAAACCTCAAGCTCTGTTGAGCCATGTGCACGAAAGCTTTTATTACAACCCATTTCCTCCAACACTCGGGATCATTTAGCTTTTAATATTTAAGTCTGAGTGTGCCTCAGTCAGAAGTCAAGAGTGCACTTTAAATAAAAGAAAAATAAACATGCTTGGTTCCATGTGCTGTCTTGGAGAGATATAAAAATAAATTGCTGATTTGTGAGCAAAAATTTCACTGCAACCTTTTCTGAAATATATTTTTGGATGGGAATAAAGAAAATGACTACAGATGTTATTTCAGACCTTTTTGAAGCTTTCTTCGTGACAGTAATGATATCCTTTTACCCCCTCAAGAAAAACGTAATGTTAAAGTAAAGAAAAAAAAATCTGAGTTATTGTAATGCTTTTGAAGTGCTTTTGCTTTAGAGAAAATACATTGGTCATCCTCTGCTTTTCATTTCCATCTCTCTTTTTTTTTTTCATTCGTTTAGAACTGGGCCAATCAGGTGGTGTCACAATTAAAATCAATCTTCCATTAAGGACAAGTGGCTGTGCCTGTCTGCAGCTCTTACCTGTAGGCCCTCATTTCAGCCCTACTCTGAAAAAGATCCATCTTTATTAGTCCTTCACATTGCAAAATCAATGGCAGCGCTCTTTCATAAGAGAACAGAGCGCGGGTGAGCGTGGGTTCTCACATCTCTGCAGTTTTAGGCCTCACCCAATCTCACCCTAAAGACAAGCCACTCATAGAGCCATAGAAGGTGCTGGAAATGGCTTGAAAAGCAAATGAAATGTAGGGTAGTAGTGGAACATAGTACAAAGCTATTTTCCAAACCTTTCAGACATCATAGTTGCTCTTCTTATGCAAAGACTGTTTCAAGAAATTTAATTATGCTGCCTTCTAAGATACCTCTATTTCGTCAAAGGATCAATGACATTGATTCTGTTGTCTGAATCATTTTTTTTTTTCTTTCCTTTTCAAAAATACATTAAAAATGCAATTTATATACAATAATTTGGTAACACCACATACATTTCTAAATTTTGATATATGTTTTATTGTGGTGAATATTTAGGGAAACTGTGCTATTAATAATATTAAAAAAATAGTCTCATCAAAAGAATGAAATTCTTAAAAAGAAAACCCTATTAAGTAGTTTGGTAGTAAGTAGTATTAAGTTGTAATCTTTTATTTCTTTTTAAAAATATTTTAATACAACTTCTTAATATAAATGTGTGTCAAGGTCAATAAGAAATATATCTGATCATCTTATCCTTTTTAACAAAAAGGCAAGGTTGTAAAATGTAATGTGGTGTGGCCAAAAAGTGTAATGACATTAATGTGACCCTGGACCACAAAAGCAGTTATAAGTCACACAGGTATATTTGTAGCAATAGCCAACAATACATTGTATGGGTCAAAATTATTGATTTTTCTTTTATGCCAAAATCATTTGTCATTTGGACAACTTTAAAGGTGATTTTTTTTTTTTTTTTTTTTGCACCCTCAGATTCCTACTGGAAAGCTTATTTATTACAGATTTCAGATGATATATAAATCTCAATTTAAAAATTAAAATTGACCCTTATGACTTTTGTGGTCCAGGGTCACATTTATATAACATAACACAACATTTATAGAGTTGGCTGAAGTTGGCTTTTTTCGGCCGATTCGACATGTTGAAACGGTTTTGGAGCTCGTCGGTCAGTTGGGCCATCTGATCATTCTGATTGGCTGTTCAGCTACTGCCACCTGCGGGTATGGAAAGGCATTTCTTATGTAGGCGCAGAATGGACGTGCTACTTGGCTACTTGGGTGTCGAGCGTCGATTTGGTGTGTCAGGGCAACTTTGGACCCAGACGCTGCTGACGTGAGCCAACCCCGCAGTCTGCTTTTGTCGCCACTAGTTCGTCAGCGTTGGCTTGGTGTGCTCCGGGCTTAAGTCTGCATCGCATATATCTTTAGTGGAGAAGGCAATCACATTTAAAGGTGCCCTAGAATTGAAAATTGAATTTACCTTGGCATAGTTGAACAAGAGTTCAGTACATGGAAATAACATACAGTGAGTCTCAAACACCATTGTTTCCTCCTCCTTATGTAAATCTCATTTGTTTAAAAGACCTCCGAAGAACAGGCGAGTCTCAACATAACAGCGACTGTTACGTAACAGTTGGGATCATTAATATGTATGCCCCCAATATTTGCATATGCCAGCCCATGTTCAAGGCATTACACAAGGGCAGCCAGTATTAACGTCTGGATCTGTGCACAGCTGAATCATCAAACTAGGTAAACAAGCAAAGACAATAACGAAAAATGGCAGATGGAGCAATAATAACGGACATGATCCATGATTACATGATATTTTTAGTGATATTTGTAAATTGTCTTTCTAAATGTTTCGTTAGCATGTTGCTAATGTACTGTTAAATGTGGTTAAAGTTACTATCGTTTATTACTGTATTCACTGAGCCGTCGCTATTTTCATTTTTTAAACACTTGCAGTCTGTATAATGCATAAACACAACTTCATTTTTTATAAATCTCTATACAGTGTGTAATGTTAGCTTTAGCCACAGAGCATAGCCTCAAATTCATTCAGAATCAAATGTAAACATCCAAATAAATACTATACTCACATGATCCGATCCATGCATGCAGCATGCATGACGAACATTTGTGTGAACTTTGTTTATGCACTGTTTTATAGTCACGACCTCAGGGGCGGGGAGCACGAGGATTTAAAGGGGCCACAGCCTGAATCGGTGCATATTTAATGATGCCCCAAAATAGGCAGTTAAAAATTTTTATTTAAAAAAATCTATGGGGTATTTTGAGCTGAAACTTCACAGACACATTCAGGGGACACCTTAGACTTATATTACATCTTGTGAAAAAACATTCTAGGGCACTTTTAAGATTAAGATGCTAACATAGAAAGGAGCTGCCTATGTGGGGAAACACTCTAGGTTTTGGAACCGAGCTTATAACTTCAACTGTGGAATCTAATGGCTAAATTACAAGTTGGACAGAGAGTCCAATGGTTGCTCACCTAGCTTCCATTTTTGACCCAAAGCAATCTGTCTTATTGATTAACCATCAAGAGAAAAACCTAAGACTTCACAGATGGAACAAACTCAACTTCCCAGCACAGCCTCCACTGTACTTTTTCTCTCTGGAAATTGGATACTTTCACAATTTTGGGTGTCAGACTGAGGGAGCCTATTATTTTACCCTTCCACTTGAGTTGTAGCTAATCTTGATATGGCCTGTGCATGCGATGGTTTTCACCATGGCACTTGTTTAAAGGCTCTACGGTAAACAAGGAAAACCTAATGTAACTGTCTTGGCAGGTGGTTTTGAGCCTGGCAGGGGCAGGAGTAATTTACAGGTTCTGTGAACATAGTCTCAGGGAGCTTCTGACTGGACAGTCCTTTGAAGTGCTTTGCATTGGTGTCTAATAACTAAACATGAGCTGTGTTTGCTTTCAAGTAAAGCAGCAGGAGAAATGGGCACATGCTTAGATGTGTTTGCTGCTGTCCCTGTGTTTTCTGGAATATATCATGTCCACAGGTCAGTTTGCCTCCATTGTAAGAGTAGTTCACCTCAAAATGAAAAATCATTTAAGTCATTCTAAACCCTTATGACATTCTCATGAGAGAATAGTGATGGACGATTCATGAATAAATCCTTCTTTAGAGTCAGATCTTTTGAATGAATCATTTGATTCTGTTCAGAAGAATGTGCTGAATGGTTTGTTTACATCTGGATCTTAAGTTGACTCCACCCAGACATTAAAATTCGGTAACACTTTATTTTACAGACTGTTATTGTTACATGTAGTTACTATAGTAATAACTATAAATTATACATAATTACAACTAACCCCAAATCAAACCCTAATCCAGTGGTTCTCAAACATTTTTAGAGTGGAGTACCCCTGAAGCATTTAACATCTTTCTGCGTACCCCCTCTCTAGACTGCTGTATTAACATCTTTTTCATTAAGTGACAATAGTTGCCCGCTTAAATTGAATTTCCAGTGTATTTTTTTTTTTTGTACCGTTCAATAGAGAAATACAATGATGGTAAAAATGAAGTAATACTTGTCAATATTAATCTAAAACCACCAGTAGGTGGCGGTGAGTCACTATCTTAGTGAGTGAGTCATTCATTCATTCATTCATTCATTCATTCAGTAATGAAGCAAGTCTCTGCATATATGAATGGGTATTTAAATAATTTACTCTTACAATTCCTTCAGAGCCACAAATTCATTCACAAAACACTGCTGCGTGTTGCAGTTCCTCTGTGGCTTTCATTGGAACTATTATTTTGTTGCAAAATTGAGCAAACAACACTGACAATACTCCACTTAAAATGCTTATCACTTAATATCACCCTTTTTTGTTGAACTGTTATATAAAATCAGTCACATTTGCAGTCGTGTGGATATTTGGGGGAAAAAATATATTATGAAATAACATTTAAAAACAAGAACTCACAGGGTTTTTGTATCGAAGAGAGTTTGAGTCTTAAATCGATCTCTGTGCACAGCCTGTGTTATAGGCTATTTGTTCTTCATGCTAGTAAGTGCTAAATTTACACTTTTATTGTCGAGAATGGCAGTAATGTAGCACGATTTGTTAAGACAGCATACTCTGCACGCAACTTATTTGCATGCTGCTTGTATGGATGCAGTCAGATTTTGCCGCAAAAGATTGGATGTCATGTATTTACAACATTTTGCCTTTTCGAAATAAGTGCTTGGTTTTAATGTTATTTTAAGGTGGGGTAGAGTTAAATGAATGGCAAAACTCAGCTTTTTTTTGTGTACCCCCTCTTGTCACCTCGCGGTATGCATACTCCAGTTTGAGAACCACTGCCCTAATCCTAACCATCTATTAAGTACATGTAGTTACTTAATATTACTCCGTACTTAAATGTATAATATCAGTGTAACAAAGACACCTTAAAATAAAGTGTAACTGGAAATTCTCTAATCATTTACTCACCCTCACAGATGTATGTGACTTTCTGTATTCAGTTGATCAGAAAAGAAGGTTTGTAGAAAAATAATTCATCTCTGTGAGTCGATATAATGTTAGTGTTCGAGACCCCCAAAGTTGACGCTTCAAAAACCATACTAAGTGAACACGATGGGAATCAATACGATCCCAGTTGATGAATCTGTGTCTTCTAAAGCGTAACAATAGGTAGGTGTAAGAAAGATTTATAACAGTTTTAACAGATTTATAAATGTTATGAGCCTTATAACAGTAAACCATCGCATTTGGCCATCATATGTGGGTTTGTGAGAGTGTCATCAAGCATTACTTCACAATGTTATGAAGTGTGACATTGGTTGTGAATTGATGGTTTATGGTTAAAAAAGTTTAAAATATTTTTTCTTATACACACCTATCGTTTTATATATCATTTTGATTCTATCTTGATTATATATATATAGTTTTTGTATTAGTATTTTTCTTTTCTTATCCCTATGATCTGGTGGCAGAGGTTAAAGGATTAGTCCACTTTCAAATAAAATTTTCCTGATAATTTACTCACCCCCATGTCATCCAAGATGTCTGTGTCCTTTTCTCTTCAGTCGAAAAGAAATGAAGGTTTTTGATGAAAACATGCCAGGATTTTTCTCCTTATAGTGGACTTAAATGGCCTCCAAACAGTTGAAAGTCAAAATTACAGTTTCAGTGCAGCTTCAAAGGGCTTTAAACGATACCAGACGAGGAATAAGCGTCTTATCAAGCGAAATGATTGGTCATTTTCTACGAAAATACAAAAAATACAACTGTATATGCTTTATAAACACAAATGATCTTCTGTTTTCCGTATTCTTCAAAAAGCTTATGCTGTATGTCCTACACCTTCCGTATTCTACTTACGGAAAAAAACGGAACTGGCGGCGCGTTCGTTCTGTAAGTCGAATAGGGAAGGTGTAGGACATACAGCGGAAGCATGTACAAGACAATCTTTTGTGTTTATAAAGCATACAGTTTTATTTTTGTAGAAAATGACTGATCGTTTCGTTAGATAAGACCCTTATTCCTCGTCTGGTATTGTTTAAAGCCATTTGAAGCTGCACCGAAACTGTAATTTTGACCTTCAACTGACCTTCAAGGCCATTTAAGTTCACTAAAACCTTAATTTCTTTTCGACTGAAGAAAGAAAGACATGAACATCTTGGATGACATGGGGGTGAGTAAATTATCAGGAAAAGTTTATTTGAAAGTGGACTAATCCTTTAATATAACTAAAATCTATTTTAAAAAGTTGTGTGGACAACTTTTATGATGGTGTTTTTAAAGCATGTTCTTTTATTTATAATTTTTTTGATTTGCATGGAAAAGAGCAATCAGCACTTATTCAGATTTTATCATGCAGTAACTATTGTACTGTGACCAGGATATTCATCAAATTCTCCTTTTTTCTTCCAATAAAGAAAGTCATAAGGGTTTTTTGACATGAGGGTGCGTAAATGATGACAGAATGATAATTTTGCGTGAACTATCCTCTTAATGTCATTCTTCCCCAGAGTGCGAGAAATGATCTTCACACGTGGCACAGTTTTTCTCAAGTAAATGTCACCGTATTCTAACAGCTTTTATAGAGCCTACGGCCTCATTGCAAGGTCAGGGTATGCAGTCTTCTGATGAAGTCTCCTTGAAACGATATGAGCTCATGTGTTGTTCCTTCCGGTGTCTGACCGCAGTGTTTTTAACAGTGATGTTAATCCATTTCACACTGCTGTTTCATCTTCTTTGTCTCACTTTAAAGTACAGTCAACGCTCCACTGACAATGCTTTAACAATACCGTGATCTTCCAGCACTGTGTTTATAAGCTTTCGAAAAATAAAAAAAATAATGATGTGCATGTATCTAGCTGTCAATCAAATTACTCAAGCAGTTAAACGGTCTGGGCGTCTGTCACAAACGCTTGAGTCGACTCATCCTGAACACCATGTTCTGATGGTTTTCCCCTCAGGTTAATGAGCAGGTTGTGGTTTTCACGGTATGCTGTTGTTTGATTGCAAACAGCTGGGCGCGTCGTGATCGCACAGGGACCGCAGTCATCGATTGACATTTGCCAAACCGTGAGGCCCAGACAGCTGACGCACCGAAATACGGACACGACCGCAGGGTTCGACAATCCGAGTTAAGTGGTGCAAATGTGTGAGGTGACGACGTCTCACCGCCGGTCTGCTCTTTAATTAGCCTGCCCCATCAGCATGTGCCCATGCTGAATTATTTATCCTTGTGAGGCATTAGCACGCAAGGTGGATTCATTTTAATGACACGGAGAGGCCTGCGACTACATCCGGAAGCGTAGCACGGCTATCCTCCTCTTAGCTTTCCTCTTTCCTATAATTTTCCGTCTCTTATTCTCCCGCTTTACACACATCAAAGTTCTATTTCAGATGTGTAAGTTGAATCCATGTGAGGCTGGATGTATCCATGGTGAATACTACAAAGAGAATGTGGCGTTTTGACAGATTTAGCTGTAGTAGGGCTCGTTTTGATGGGTTAACGTTCGAGACTCTATAAAGCTGGTGTAGATGGTAAAGACTTAACACAGACATCTTAATTTTAGATCTGGCGTTTAGAAACTGTAGCTTGCCAAGCTACTCATATTTTAAAGTATTGAAACTACAGTCATGCTACTATTTTGACAGTTACAGTAGCTATACTATAAGCTACGAAATAATCCAAGCATTAATGGATTATTTGCAGCAGCTTGTATTTTTGTCTTATTTCTGCAATGTTAAAAAAAAAAAATGTTAACCTGCTGGTGGAAATGCAGTATTAGCTAACAAATTGCAAACAAATTGATCAAAGCATGTTCAACTGTCCTGCCATTTTATTATAGTGAATTTCATCATGAAATGAGCATGGATGGAGCAGCTGTACAGAATATATTAACACCCATCAGATTATATAAGGAAAGGTGTTTTAAAAAAGTTCAGATTGAGGCACGCAAAATGTAATATCCAATGATCTCTCCACATCATTAATTCACAGTCTATTGTCCTCCCAACCTGATATGTTTTTGTCTTAAGAGCGTGAGACAATATGAAACAACCACAATTGATTTCAGTAATTAAACAAAATGGCAGGTAACTACTCTTAATGTCATTAAAGGTGCTAAAGAGGATCTTTTCGTCGACTGAAAAACCAAAGACTGTTACTGAGTTTTTGAAATGAGCACATGCGTAAGAACAACCCCCCTCCTTCACAGCTCATTTCAAGGGAACGCCTCCCAAAACTCGTGCACGAGTATTGGAACACGAGTGTTTTCCACCGGCATTCTCTGTGTCGTGTTAGTGGATTCATTATGTCGGACTCACCGCAGGTAACTCATAATCTGCAGCTGTTACTCCTGTCTCCTGACAAAAACATTGCATGCGGCGCCTGTGGAGTGTGGAAAGTTACTGAAGCGCGCAGCCGTACACGTCTCTCACAAGGAACGTCACGGCAGTGATTGACAAGCCAGAGGGCCAATCGCGTAAACGATTGGCTGATGTTTTTAAGGCCCTACCTCGTGCACAGATGATGTATATTAATATTATTCCTTTCAGTGCACCTAATAAATAGTCTTTTATCAGTTAGTAAAGACAGTTTAAATTAATATTGCAAAAATGTATAAAACAAAACATCCTCTTTAGCACCTTTAATGCTACTATTATAAATTGATGTATATTTCCTTCAAATCAACACAAAAAGTCACAAATATCACATATTTGTTTTTAGAAAAGTTTAAAAGCAAATTTAAAAAGAAAGTCCAGCGAAAACACAGTGAGACTAAATGAAAGTAACTAATGGCATTGATGCTATTAAAGGGATAGTTCACCCAAAAATGAAAATGATCCCATGATTTACTCACCTTTCAAGGCATCCTAGGTGTATATGACTATCTTTTTTCAGATGAATACAATCATAGATATATTAAAAAATATCCTTAGTCCTTAATCCTTAATATCCATAAAAAAATGCATTCATCCATAAAAAAATGAATCCATACGACTCCAGGGGGTTAATAAAGAATTCAGAATTTGGGCCCCCATTCACAACCATTATAAACCTTGGAGGACTAAGGATATTTTTGAATATATCTCCGATTGTGTTCGTCTGAAAGAAGATAGTCATATACACCTAGGATGGCTTGAAGGTGAGTAAATCATGGGATTATTTTCATTTTTGGGTGAACTATCCCTTTAAAACTGTAAATAATTTTAAAAAAACTATCACATGATATAATTGAATAAGTCTTATTTGGCACAATTATGGTTTATTCAGCTCAATATGTTGTTATAAAAACAAAATGCTGTGCAGGGATTCAAACCTGTGATTGTTTTTTTTAATCAATTTACAAGAACTGTATCAGTTTGATTTATATTAATAAAAAGCTGTGTATGTTATAAATTTTATGCTATATCATTAATTAATTATATCTTTGCACTGAAAAAGCTACAGTGTTTTAACTACTGTCACACTACTAACAATTGTAGTTACTACTGCATCTTCCAGGGTCTTTTTATGAAGATGCAGTTCTGCAGTAATACTGCACATCTATCTGTAATATAAGCACTGATTACAAACTCATCCCCGACTACCTCTTTATTCTCTAATTTAAATCTTCAACTCTACTGTTTCTTCCCCTCCAGCACTTTCTCTCTTCTCTCACTCATTTCCCCTCATCACATGCCTCAGCTACCATTGTTATCTTTATCTGTCTTCCTTTCCTTCCCCTTCCAAACATCCCTCCACACGCTCACACATTATATCTGTTTTATTCTGCTGAGAATCAGATTTTGTCTTTCAGTAAATTCAGCAGGGAAAACTTAGTGCTTTCTAAACTAAACAAGCATGAAGCATGCAAGCATGAACTTGAATATTTGAAGGGAAATCTAAATGTTTTCTTTTGTATTGTCTGACTGTCATGTCATTTTGTGATGTCTGGAGTTTATTCATGTGGATTTCATCCCAAAATAATTGTCACCGCTGACATGTGGCAAATGTTTAGTTCTGTATGTGTGTGGCAGATCTAAAAAAAACATTGAACAGCTTGCATTTAAAAATATGGCTTGTCTACCATTGAAAGTGACAAATATTTAGGATTTAAATTTTTTAAATAGTGTATAAATCTCACACATATGTATTATTCTAAAAATATTCATTTATAGTATCTTCAGTATATAGTTAAAATTGTTATTTTTTCTATCAGTATGTTAATAGGTATATGTTATGTCTTTTAACACACCTCAGAATTTACAGTTAGAACTAGATATATTTTATGTACTCTTCACATTACATTACATCTACCCATTTGCTTTCGTCTTCTTAAAGTTTAGTGAATGTTACTTGTTTTTTTTAGTATACAGCATAATTTGTTTGCTCAGCTTAACTGTAACTGGCCATAAAGAATCTCACACACATTCATTACTCTTTGAGGTTTTTGTACAATAAAACCACAGTTTTTTTCATAGTCGTTCTTTTTTATTCTGTTCCCCACCTGCCGTTTTCCTCCTTTGGCTCTTTTCAGCATCCCATTTGCATGTTTGGTGAGAGGGTTTATTGAAGTGTAACCCCGTAAATTACCTCATCACGCCTCACCAGCACATATGTAACAGGCAGCCATGGGGCGACACTGTACCTCGCTGTGTGTTTTTACTCTTCCTTTACTCATCAAGACTTAATTCTCAGCTCCACTCTTCCTTTCTGTTTATATCATGCTGTTTTGTCCCCTGATGTTCTCAGGGTTAATAAATAATTTTTTTTGCTGCACAACACTTCTCACAAATTTTTGTTTCTCTCTCACTGGGCCCATCTTTCTCTCTTTCCTGACCCTATTTATTGAGATTGAGGAGGCTGTTGCTGCCCCATGGCTCCAAACTGTGGTGTAACAGAGGGAGAAGCAGTAAATCAAGATGAAGGGAAAACAGGACCCCTTTTTCAGTATGCCCTCCACTCCTGATTTGTCTGCCCTTCACCTCTGTCCAGCAAAGGACGGCAAGAGATGATGGGGGTGAAAGAGTGTTGAGCTGTTGGGGTAAAATATTGAACAAAAGGAATTGAAAGAAATGTGATAAAAAGAGACTGTAGAGAAGCACTGTTAGAACGGCATGATGAAACCTTGGTTTGAATGAGCCATTTAAAGGGACACAAAGATAGGTGGATGGAATAATGTTGTTGAGTGTGTGTGTGTGGTTCACGTCCCTACAAAAACCTTGTCCTTGTGGGGACATTTTTTGGTCCCCTTGAGGAAACCGCTTATAAATCACACTAAGTGAGGTTTTTTGAAAATGTAACATTGCAGCAAGTTTTCTGTGATGGGTAGGTTTGGGGTTAGGGGAAGGAATATACAGTTTGTACAGTATAAAAATCACAGAATGTCCTCATAAAATGTGAAAACTGTGTGTGTGTGTGTGTGTGTGTGTGTGTGTGTGTGTGTGTGTGTGTGTGTGTGTGTGTGTGTGTTGGTGTGTGTGTGTGTGTTGGTGTGTGGGACTAAAGTTCCCCATAAGGATTGTAAAACCTAAAATCATCTGCATTGTGGGAAGCAGCCAACAGTGTCCAGGAGGAAAACGGCTATATAAACTTATAAATAATGTTTTAATGAAAACATAAAAATATTGTATGAGAGTTTGGTATATGGTTAGAAGGACAGAAATATAATTAACATTATAATGAGTAAAAGTCACTAGAAAGTCCATCAGGAGCTCAAATGTTTGAGAGAAGTGGATTTGAATACTGTGTTATCGGTAAAATAATAATAAAAAAGAATTAAAAAAAGACTTTTTTAAAAATGTTTCTCTAAAACATTTTGGGAGAAATAAATTCACATTTGGTCCATTCAAACAATTATTGCACATTCAACAAATAATTTGTTATATTATATTATATTATATTATATTATATTATATTATATTATATTATATTATATTATATTATTTTATTATATAATATTATATTATAAAAAAATTTGGTAACACTTTTCAATAAGGTTCATTAATTAACATTAGCTAACTACACTAGTTAACATGATTTTTTGATTTTTTAACATGATAAGATTTTTTTAAATGTTTTTTAAGATATGTCTTATGCTCACCAAGGCTGCATTTATTTGTTATAAAATACAGTAAAAACATTTAAGTTTTATTTTTTAATATACAGGTGCTGGTCATATAATTAGAATATCATCAAAAAGTTGATTTATTTCACTAATTCCATTCAAAAAGTGAAACTTGTATATTATATTCATTCATTACACACAGACTGATATATTTCAAATGTTTATTTCTTTTAATTTTGATGATTATAAATGACAACTAAGGAAAATCCCAAATTCAGTATCTCAGAAAATTAGAATATTACTTAAGACCAAAACAAAGAAAGGATTTTTAGATATCTTGGCCAACTGAAAAGTATGAACATGAAAAGTATGAGCATGTACAGCACTCAATACTTAGTTGGGGCTCCTTTTGCCTGAATTACTGCAGCAATGTGGTGTGGCATGGAGTCGATCAGTCTGTGGCACTGCTCAGGTGTTATGAGAGCCCAGGTTGCTCTGATAGTGGCCTTCAGCTCTTCTGCATTGTTGGGTCTGGCATATCGCATCTTCCTCTTCACAATACCCCATAGATTTTCTATGGGGTTAAGGTCAGGCGAGTTTGCTGGCCAATTAAGAACAGGGATACCACGGTCGTTAAACCAGGTACTGGTAGCTTTGGCACTGTGTGCAGGTGCCAAGTTCTGTTGGAAAATAAAATCTGCATCTCCATAAAGTTGGTCAGCAGCAGGAAGCATGAAGTGCTCTAAAACTACCTGGTATACGGCTGCGTTGACCTTGGACCTTAGAAAACACAGTGGACCAACACCAGCAGATGACATGGCACCCCAAACCATCACTGACTGTGGAAACTTTACACTGGACCTCAAGCAACGTGGATTGTGTGCCTCTCCTCTCTTCCTCCAGACTCTGGGACCCTGATTTCCAAAGGAAATGCAAAATTCATCAGAGAACATAACTTTGGACCACTCAGCAGCAGTCCAGTCTTTAGCCCAGGCGAGACGCTTCTGACGATGTCTTTTGTTCAAGAGTGGCTTGACACAAGGAATGCGACATCTGAAACCCATGTCTTGCATACGTCTGTGCGTAGTGGTTCTTGAAGCACTGACTCCAGCTGCAGTCCACTCTTTGTGAATCTCCCCCACATTTTTGAATGGGTTTTGTTTCACAATCCTCTCCAGGGTGTGGTTATCCCTATTGCTTGTACACTTTTTTTCTACCACATCTTTTCCTTCCCTTCGCCTCTCTATTACTGTGCTTGGACACAGAGCTCTGAACAGCCAGCCTCTATTGCAATGACCTTTTGTGTCTTGCCCTTCTTGTGCAAGGTGTCAATGGTCGTCTTTTGGACAACTGTCAAGTCAGCAGTCTTACAGAACTAGACTGAGAGACCATTTAAAGTCCTTTGCAGGTGTTTTGAGTTAATTAGCTGATTAGAGTGTGGCACCAGGTGTCTTCAATATTGAACCTTTTCACAATATTCTAATTTTCTGAGATACTGAATTTGGGATTTTCCTTAGTTGTCAGTTATAATCATCAAAAATAAAAGAAATAAACATTTGAAATATATCAGTCTGTGTGTAATGAATGAATATAATATACAAGTTTCACTTTTTGAATGGAATTAGTGAAATAAATCAACTTTTTGATGATATTCTAATTATATGACCAGCACCTGTATAATAAAATGTAATTTATTCCTTTGTCAAAGCTGAATTTTCAGAATCATTACTCCAGTCTTCAATGTCACATGATCCTTCAGAAATCATTCTAATATGCTGATTTGCTGCTCAAGAAACATTTATTATTATCAATGTTGAAACAGCTGTTTTGCTTAATATTTTTGTGAAAACCATGATACATTTTTTTCAGGATTTTTTATGAATTAAAAACATAAACATGAAATAGTTATGTAGAAATTATAATGTTTTGTAACATTATAAATGTCTTTACTATCACTTTTTATCAGTTTAATGCATCTTTGCTGAATACAAGTATTAGTTTCTTAAAAAAAAAAATCTTACTGAACCCAAACTTTTGAACCTCAATTAATAACTGTATGTTACTTTGGTATTTTTATGTTTTTTTGGTGATGTTTTATCTCAACTAGGACACTAAGTAAGCCAGGACCCCATCAAAAAAAAAAAAAGTAGTACATGAGCAGCATGAAACCCCTGCCCACCATGACAGGAAAATAAATGTGTGTGTGTGTTTTTAAAACTATGTTAGTGTGTTGCAGCAGCCTTGTTCCTTGTGTCCTTTTCTGACTCTGCCATTATGTTTGTGCGTGTGTGTGTGTGTGTGTGTGTGTGTGTGTGTGTGAGAGAGAGAGAGAGAGAGAGAGAGGTGAGTCTGTGGGGAGAATCTCTCTCTCTCTCTCTCTCTCTCTCTCTCTCTCTCTCTCTCTCTGTGTGTGTGTGTGTGTGTGTGTGTGAGTGAGGCTTGTTCTCTCGTCCTCTAACGGTGAGCAGAACTAAAGGCCCGCAGCAGCAGCAGCAGCGACACAGGAATTTACATGTTAACAATGAGGAAAAAATGATTCAATTCACAACGGCTAACAAAAAGAGCAACCTTACATATCCTATAAAGACAATCACTTTCTCTGTCAGGCCCTCTGTCTCTCTCCTGCTACACTGTGACTGATCTCTTCTTTTTAATGAGCCTCTACTACCCCCTAACATGAACAAATCTCTTTCTCATTCTCTATCTCTGTCTCTTTGTGTGTTGTGGTTGTGGTTTCTCAGTATTCAGTACTTTATTGGCATGACAAATATTTGTGCATTCTCGTTGCCAAAGTGTTTACAGCCGAGCTGCATACAGATAAAACAGTGCACAGCAGTAACAATGTACATGTATCTCATGTATCGGTACAATAAACAATGTATCTCTGTCTACATTGTAATCGAGGGCCTGTCTCTCTGTCTTTGCACTGTGGTCGGGGGTCTGTCTCTCATTGCTTTGTCTCTCTCTCTCTGTACTGTGGTTGATGGGCTCTCTGGGTGGCACGTTGCATGGCAGGTGCCAGCCTGAATCTCAGTCATCACTGTTATTTTGCGCTGATTGCACGTGTTATTGTAGCTAATTAAAGACTGATGGGCATTAAATATTTAGGTTGCTGTATAATTAGCTCACTGAAGACAGCCATACCAAAGGCTATGCCCACTCACATTCACATATACATACGCACTCGCTCATATTTTCTTCTTTACACTAACAATATTTTAAAACACTTTCCCTGTTAGATAAAATCCCTGATAGATTTTCCAGATCCCAGCAACGCTTACATTTCCGTCACCCCAGAAAAGACCTGATTTAGATTAGTGCTTCATTTAAACTGGACTGAAAATTACCAAAAAGTGCTGCGTATGTAGTTGAAACGCCATGCTTAGATATCAGTGTTGGAGATTTGGACTCCAAATGAACTCAAATCCAATATTTTTTTTAGATTTTTGCATTATTGGCCCAGCTGCACAGACCCTAAAGTCACAAACGGATGATTTTACCATGTATGGTGTCTTTTTGAAAAGATACATGAATATGCATTTGTGGTAAAATGTGTTTTTATGGTCTGATATTTAATTAAGATACTAAGTTTGTCTGCCAGGTCTTTAAATGCCACTTTTCTCTTACTTAGAACTGTTGCTGTATGTACTGTACAAAAGTTTGTGGTCAATAAGATTTTTTAAAAAGAAATTAATACTTTTATTCAACAAGGATGCATGAAATTGATCAAAATTGAGAGTAAAGACTTTTGCTGTTCTTTTGAAAATCCTATTCATCCCATTCATTTCACAATATCGCTGGTTTTACTGTAATTTTGATTAAAAATGCAGCCTTTCAATAACATTTAAAAACCTTATATAGAAGGCTAGTGTACGTGAGAATGGGTATCAAACAACCTGTTACACATTTGACCAATACTGTATTGGATTTTGGCCATTTTGCTGGACAAAAATCTCCATATTTTTCTTCGTCATCTCCATTACCAATAGGATTCAAAACATTGGCATTCATTGGATGGACAGAAAAATGGCATAACATGGAAACGTTAAAGCTAATAGTTAATGTTAACTGATAGTTTCATCTATAGACTCTACACTCAAACGTTCTTTTTCTCTCAATCGTTCTTACACACATACTCACACAGTCCCTAATGTCTCTCGCCCACCCAAACAACTCTCAGATGGTTCATTTAATCATGTATTTAAAAACATGACCCTGATTCCTGTATTTCACAAAGCATCTGTACTCTCCACTGATCTCACAGCCCATTTCAAAGTGAAGTATTAGATACATTAAACCCTCGTGTTCATATCGAAAGCAGCTGCAGTGAGATGTTTCTGTAGGAGTAACTGTTATGTGATTACATCTTTCACAGCTCGAGAACACGCTAACCTCCAACTCACACAATGTTAACTTAAATCCTTCCCAGCCATTTTTCACACTTCTTCTGCTTGCTTCAGCCAAAGTAGAGGACTGCAGTGTAAATATTTGAGCAGTTTATGAATGAGCGTTTTAAAAATCATAGACAACTCAAAGCTATCTCTGAGGGCTCGCAGATTATACATATTCAAAAACCTACACTACTGGAACATTTAGTTACACAGTACTTAAGCAAATCCTCTGGTACACACACACACACACACACACACACACACACACACACACACACACACATGGTGTACAAGTGTTAAATTGGTAGCTGCCAGATACCTGTGTGGTTTTTCATTTCGGTTTCCATCATCTGAACCGTAACCTCGGATACTGTTGAAGAATTATTATTCTCATTAAGAAAATGGGAAGTGCTGCATAATCACTTCAGGGTGCGAAAAATAGCTGCGAAAAGTCAGGTTGGTAGTAAGATGGAATGCAACCGACAGAAACTTGGTCGTAACTTCATAAAAAACACATGTGCATGAAGCCACATCCATACATGCTGTTCTTTGTTCTGTTTCTCTGCAATCCACTGTCACTTCTGTCTGAGGGTTTGATGGAGTGTCAGCGTACCTTATTCAAACAGAGAGGTGACTCCAGCCTTTCATGTGGCTCTCTCGCACTCTCTTCTTCTGTCAGCATGCATTTCTCAGACAGAGAAGTGTGCCTATACTTTCATGTGCTTCTCTCCACCTCTCTCGCTCTCTCGTTCCCCCACCTCAGGCTGAATCGCACCCACTGGAGTTTTATTTCTGCTCTTGTGGTTTTGACCCCCTCAACTCTGATATCTCTCGCTATTTCTGTGTTCGTTGCTCTCCATCCCTTTCTTTCTTTCCACATGAGGAAGCTGAAGTGTACCTTGTTGCACATAATTACTTCTAGGGCCGTTGGAAATCCATTTTTCTCCTTTCCCTACATTAGTTTTTTCTTTCTTTGTCATATTTTCACCTTGTTTTTGTCGGAAATTACATAGCAAATTTCATAGCAAGTGATAAAAATGGATTGCAGATTCTTGCTTTAGACAACTACTGAGGGCATCATAATACAGAATTTTTTTTATTTCTTATGATTAATGAAGCATTCTGGAAACAAGCGAAACTCACGCTGGGAGGTGGTAATGTTGTTGTGTCAGGGATGCGCCAATGAATCATAAAGACCTGCCAGGATATATACAGTTGCAGGAAAAAGTACCCATTGGATTTACTTGGATTTCTGCATATATTAGACATGATCTGATCTATAAGAAAAAATGCTCCAACAAAAAAGAAGCAATTTGGGCATCACTACTCTGGATTTTCTCCATCATCAAATCTTTCCAACTTTTGTATGCTGAACTGATGTTTACACTCATTTTTTTGTCTTCTGTCTCCTGCCTTCAGTCCTATTCTGCTTCTTCGACTGTACAAGTAATGATTTTTCCCATTTACTCTGCTGGTAAAGCATGATAATAAGTGAAGTTATTAAATGTAATTTCGGGGGGAGTACGGCCATCTAATCTTCTACAAGTGTATTTTATACCAGGGTATAAAAACAGCCTCTTTCCACTTCCTGTTGTCAGTTCTTTTGGCATGCCCAAAACGTCACACTGCCTCCTCTGGCTTGCCTACTTCCCATAGTGAATCCTGGTGCCATGTGTTCCTCAGGTAAGCGATGCACACGCACCCGGCCATCCACGTGATGTAAATGAAAACTTGATTCATCAGACCAGGCCACCTTCTTCCATTGCTTCGTGGTCCAGTTCTGATGCTCACGTGCCCACTGTTGGCACTTGCAGTGGACAGGGGTCAGCATGGGCACCCTGACTGGTCCCCATACGCAACAAACTGTGATGCGCTGTGTATTCTGACACCTTTCTATCAGAACCAGCATTAACTTCTTGAGCAATTTGAGCTACAGTAGCTCATCTGTTGGATCGAACCACACGGGCCAGCCTTCACTCCCCATGTGCATCAATGAGCCTTTGCCACCCATGACCCTGTCGTCGGTTCACCACTGTTCCTTCCTTGGGCCACTTTTGATAGATACTGACCAATGCAGACCAGGAACACCCCACAAGAGCTGCAGTTTTGGAGATGCTCTGACCCAGTCGTCTAGCCATCACAATTTGGCCCTTGTCAAACTCGCTCAAATTCTTACACTTGCTCATTTTTCCTGCTTCTAGCACATCAACTTTGAGGACAAAATGTTAACTTGCTGCCTAATATACCCCACCCACTAACAGCTGCTGTGATTAAAGAGATAATCAGTGTTATGCTGCGTTCCAGGCAGGTTTTTGAGCCCGTAAGTCACAACTTCATATCACGACTCACGACTTTGTAGCGTTCCAGGAAAGTCACGCCAAACTGTGTAAAAGTGTAAACAAACCAACATGGCGGACCATACGGGGCTTATGCTCATTAACAATAATTTCTATCACCAAAGGTGCTTACTCCTTGCTTATTTGAGGGATACAGAGGAGGAAAATGGCACATAAGGCAAGCAAAGCTGTTATACCTTTTATTTTACCATGCACTTTCATAAACACTGCATCCGTAGGGGCTGCCATTGTTGTTTTGCGGGCTATGAGATGTCAGAACCCGTAACTGGGAGTACATCGATCTAGTACGAGTTCATGGGTGGGAAGTCACGGCTTTGACTGCTGTTCCAGTGCACTTTCACGGGTAGAAGTTTGGAAAAACATGGGTTATGGGTTGCCTGGAACGCGGCATTATTCACTTCACCTGTCAGTGGTCATAATGTTATGCCTGATTGATTGGTGTATGTAATCCATTGTATAATTTTTGCTCTTCACATCACCAAATAATACACTATTAGTGTATCTACCAATCAGCTTGAGGATTGTGTCTGACATTTAGTTACAAAGCTGGTCAGGCAATTTAAACATTGAAAAATATGAGTATTGAGTATTCCTCTCATGTGAGTCTACACCATCCAGATGACTCTTCACATAAACATAGTTTATTTCTTAGTGTGCAAAACGTTTTAAATTAGCACCAAACTACTGAATACACCTTTAAACAAATGACACCCAAATAGTAATACTTTTTTATTGAACTCTGTATAAACATGAAAGTTACAAAAGTTTGTGAATCCATAACAGGAGTGAGGAGTCATCGAACCCGGAGTCCAATCAATGGGACGAGATTGATCGGAACTGCCCTGTCCTGTACAAACACACAAATTTTCGCCACTCCACAGAAAGACGAGTTGTCTATAAATAGAGAGTAGTTCAGCACAGTTGCTACTCTCTCTAGGAGTGGGTGTCCTGTGAAGATTACTGCAAGAGTACAGTGCAGGATGTTTGACGATGATAAGAAGGATCCTGGACTGTAGACGTGTCTACAGTGCGTACAGCACTAAAAAGAATGGTATTTTTTGGAAGACTTCACAAAGGAAGAAATTTCTTCCAAAAAGAAAACTTGTCTGACATATACAAAGGAGCATGTGGATGTTCCTCAGCCTTACTGATGTTTCTATGGACAGATAAAACCAAATTTGCTTCGAGAAATCATAAATGCTATATAGTATGTGTATAGTGCAAGAAGAGCAACAAGCAAATCAAAACCTCTCAATTGCAATATTTAGAATTCTCAAATTGGAGTTGTGGAAGCTATGCAGAAGGTCATGTAACAGGACAACTTAAAGACCAGGAGTAAATCAACACCAGCATGGCTTTAACAGAAGAAAATTGGTCTTCAGGAGTCCTGACCTCATCTCGATTGAGATCCATTGGCATGACCTCAACAGAGCGATTCAGACTAGATATGACAAGAATATTACCGAACAGAAACAGTTTTATAAAAAAAGGAAAGGTTTAGAATATCTTGAGATGGTTGGTCTGACCTGTTTGGTGGAGATTATTTCCAAAGAATGATCAGCAAGTTACTACATCAAAGGGTTCACATATTTGTTCCACTCTGTGCTGTGAATGTTTACACTGTATGTTCAGTGAAGACATGAAATCATTGGTTGTGTGTTATTTATTTAAGCAGACTGTGTTGTGGCTTTAAGTTTAAAATGTTATGTCCAATTTATGCAGATAAAACCAGGTAAATCCAACAAGTTCACATACGTTTTTTGGCAACTGTGAATATATACATACTTAAACAAACACACTCCGGTAATAACACCTCAGTATCTGTAAGTAGGATTGATTTGGAGAGCTTTTAGCAGTGTCGTGTTGAGAGAGGCTTTATTGTAAGAGAAATGTTCTACTGGACATCAGTACAGCGAGTCCTTTACCATATATGGCATGAGTCAGGGCATCTCCCGCTTTCTTTCTCTTTCATCCATTAGCGAAAAATAGGACAGTACTTTTTATCTGCCATATTTGGATTTGATCAACCATTAGTATCCCTGCAGCCGTTTGCCTAAAAGACAAAAGGAAGGCCTTCACTCTAGACGTCTCTTTGGCTCTCATTATCTCAATTTACTCATTGCTGCCTCCATCCATCCCTATTATGATTAAGTGTACTCTGGGTCCATGTCAGATTGAAATGACTCTAATAGGATGGATTGCTAACTTGGTCCACATGGCAAGAAAACATTCTTGTTGACAGCAGATCTGAGAGAAAAACAACCCATCCGTATCCAGTCTAGTCACTGGATATTTATGGCCACTGAATAGCAACCAGCTCTGAAATAGTCCAGTAAGCTCACAAACAATAGCATGGATGTGAAAGCACGCAGTGAATTAATCATGGTTAGCAGACGTTTGTTTAACATTTTCTTGTCGAACTGAATATGCAATTGCTTTTTTTTTTTTCAGTGCATGTCCAGATCTTCCAGCAAATAGTTACATCATTGATTACATCCTTTTTATCTATTCATTTTTATGAATAGTGCTTTTGAAAAATGTATTGTTCTTTTCAAAAGTAAATGCAAATGCAGTTCACACAGGACATAAAACTTGAATAAATGTCTGTTGTATGTCTCTTTTTACCTTGAAAAGTATATGCAAAAAGTTTTTGAAAATAATGATTAAGATGTGTATGCTCTCAAAGCATAAAGAAAACATGTTGTTGCTATTATTATTATTTTTATTGGTTACACCACATGAGTCAATAAATTGAAACATTTTTTGATTTGTTTTTCAAAACCACATGAAAACAACAGGAATACCACAAAAAGTAAATTTCTAAAAGCTTTCTAAGGCACATTGTGTAAAATGAATAGACTGAATGCATCTGTCAAAGTCATACATAAATGTAAGTCTCTAAACACCCGGGTCAGTTTAAATCTCTCTTCTTTTTCTGTGGCTCTTGCTTCACTATCCCTTCATCCTCCATTTTTGTGGCCCATCAACACATCTCCCCTTTGATAATGAGTCTAATCTGGCACATCATTGCTTCCCCTCTCTCTCTTTCCCACAGATTAAAATGGCCGCTTCACCTGCAGGCTTCATTACTCTTGTGACGTTGTAACATCATGAGTGAACTCATTTGGTCAGAGATAAATGGCGTAATTTAGAGGTGTGTTTTTTCTTTAAATGAAAGTGATATAGATCACGAACAGGAAGCCATTGAGCTTGTGGAGATTTTGCAGTTAATCATTACCTGTTAGAGACTTGTTAAGTACTCTGTTACCAATGTATGATGGCATTACTATATCTTGGTTCATTGAAAGAATGGCATAACCTGATTTTGCTGAGTTCAACATGTTCCTGGGTCAACATTTTTGTTGATCCTGGAACAACATTTAAATCAACCAATCAGATTTGAGGGACAAGTTTACAGATTATGTCTGTATTAGGCTTAAAATCATGAATTGGTGCTTCTACATCAGTGTTATTCATCTATCATTTCCCTCTGATTTTTGGATAACTTATGGGTAGGGTTAGGTTTAGGGGTAGGAATAGGGTTAAGACTAAATTTTCAGACTGGAATGTTGTTCCAGGATCAACAAAATATGTTGACCCAGGAACGCATCTAACTCAGGACGTGCGGAAGAATGTGCCTCTACTTACATATTTGCAAAACTCCAAAAGCATACCTATAGATACAGATAAATGACCACTAGTGGCAATCAAACACCAACAACTTTTATTCTTGTTTGCACAAATTGATTACAGGGGCAGATTATTGGTTAATAAAGACCAATTTCTGCACAGTTCAATGCACGATATTATGTTATGACCTCAAAACACTTTTGCCATAGTGCATAATTTGTAATATAATACATTTTGACTTTTGCATATCATAACCAGCTCAGTTTTTATGGCTTTTATGACATAGTGAACATGCTTGGTAGCTCACCTGGTAGCACTGGACTTGCCATGTAGAGCACTTGGGTATGAATCCCATGAAACGCAAGGCAAGATAAGGAGCTCAAATACTTGTAGAAGCAATCTAAAATGTCACGGTTGCTTCAGCAAATGTGTTTTTATCTCACATTTGAGTTTTTAAGGGTAATATTTAGGTTTAGTAGGTTTTAATGGTACATTATTTTCAAATGTGAAAGAGCTTTCGGAGTCATGCACTCACCAGACATTTCATTTCCGAACTGTTGATGCATTCAACAACCAGTGTATTAAAACATTGCCAGATTCATGTTAATCTGTTTTGCATAAAACTGAATGCTCCTGAACATAAAAATCCAATGTAATGTAATTTTGCAGAAACATCGCCATTTTTCCAATGAGCCTGAGTGTAACGGCTCAAGCTTTAAAGTCAAACTGCCCACCACAACACACAACAGAGCAGCTACATACTGTAGCTTTGATGACATCTGCTGATTGCTGTCATCCATGTGAATGGCCTCTGAATGCAGAGTTCAGCAGTAAGTGATGGTGGTGAGGTATATAAGAATAGTTGAATGGTCCTTGATAGGTATGTTTACTGCCTTCAAAATATTCATTGGTACGGTATACAAAGTACACTCTTCTTTAATGTTTTTGAAGTTCACTTCAGATTCTGCAAAGAACATTCTTCTTAAGGACCGTTTTCCCTGTAGGGTCTTGGGTGGACTATATGGCTCTTTTGAGATTAGAGATCTGTTTGAGGTTTTTCATGTTATACATGAGGTCCTTCAGATCAGCCTATGAGTTTCTGCATTAGTATATCAGTATATATACCAGCTTTTCTAAAATCTACAGAACAAAAAGTTAAATGTGCAACTCAACAATGACCTTAATTATGATGATGTCCTTAAAGGCTGCTGTTTATTTTCATGCATAAATTGCCATTTATATTGTGTGAGAAAAGTATTTATCATTATTTTATGAAGACATCATGCTGCTTGCTAAATTAAATAATTGTTTTTATATTGTCATTAGAGCAATTTATTAAATTATAATCTGCAAAATATTTACTTTGTATTTAGTTGCCGGCTTGTCTTGTTTTCTATCCATTCATAATGTTATAAATATAAACCTGCAAAAAACATTTTCAAATCAATTCAAATGGATCAGTGTAGCACTTTTTACAATAAGTATTATTCCGATGCATTTTTACAGAACCCCCCAATGAGCAGCTAAATGTGACAGTGATGAGGAGAAGCTCTGCAGAAAGTCTCTCAGCACCCCCTGTATTGTTTATTTTTAAGAGTGTACTTTTTATTGTCACGTTTAGGTTGAAACAAGATGAAATAACATACTGGATTTAAGTGCAACAGTTTTCTTTATTAAACAAACAAAACAAAACACTCAGAACTCTTGTCTAGAGACACGGGAACAGAGCAACCAAACTTATCCAAAGAATGATCATCTTATCATAAGATGAGATTGGACAATGAACTGAACAAAACACAGTGCTTAAATAACACAGTGAAGTAATCAAAGAAACAAGACACAGCTGACACGACTAATGAAACAATGAGTAACCTAGGAGACTAACTATAAAAGCAGGAAAAAGGGGCAAAGGAAACGGAAAACAGCAAAAACCAACTCATAGTAAAACTCAAACCAAAAAAAATAAAGATATAAAAACAAGACATAACCCTGACAGTTATGTGGTACAGTATACATAGTGACCTCTATTTACTAAGATCTGAAATGAAGTGTATCAATTTTTCTTGTGCAATCTGCATGTTCACTTTGTTTGTGCAAACGTGATTAGATAGCCAAGAAACACCCATATTTTAAGGAGGATTTTGTGAATGCACTGTAAAAAATAATTTTCATTTTTTCTTTTGTCAAATCAACTTAGATTCCCATTCAGTCGGTCACGTTCGACGTACGTCGGACAGACCGACGAATAGGAATCTCGCTAGAGAGGCCAATCTACTTCGAGTGTAACTAAAACGAGCCAATGCACATTGGCATGCAATCATATGCATCAGCTGCTCGCCTCGCAGCGCGGGTATATAATGAGCAGCAGGTGCGTTGCATCTTCAGCTTTTCGCTTCGGAGCCGAACGGTGTTTGTTCCTGTTCTCTGCAAGCGAGTGTCTGCTAGAAGACGAGTCAAGCTTTTTGGTTGAACTTCTCTTTTTTTCCGAGTGCAGGCGAACAGCACAGCAGCGGGGTTGAAGTCCTCTCTTTTTCTGTTTTTGTTTCGTTTGCCGTTTTTGAGCAAATAGCTGTTTTGACAGCGTCGGAAGGCTGTTCTCACGGCCGGTACGGTGCGCTTTTGAGCGCTGAAAAGCCGTTTTTACGGCTGGTAAGAGTGAGCGCCTTCAAAGAGAGAGAGAGAGCACACGACAGGCTGCACACAATCCCTGTCTGTGTTGCGGCGGCCGTTCCCCTGCGTGCTTCAGCACTTTTAAAAGAGTAAAGTCCCTGAAAGAGCTTACACAAGTAGATTCGCGTCTTTTTAAAGATGACATCCTACTTGTGTTTCTGGATGCGGTCGTTCCTGTCCTCACTGACGGCCACGATCACTGTTTCACATGTCTGGGCGCGTGTTGAAATGATGTTCGTGGGTGTTTCATGTTTTCATATGAGAACATGATCACGTCGACACGCCGGTCGTGACTCTTCTTTCTCCGGGAAGCTTGAGTCCCCTCTGTTGTTGGCCAGCTGCCGCTTGTGTGTAAAAGCACAGCCGCGGGTCTGCCCGACACTCTGGGAAGACTGTGGAGATCAGCGAGAGCAAACCTCTCGCTCCTCTGCGTGTCGTGTGCCGTCGAGCTGCCGGGCTGCAGCGCGGGTTGTCACGGCAACCCAGCGCTCGCTCGGCGCTCTAGATGCGCGGTTCCCTTGCATAATCTCCATTGTAGCGCCCTCTCTGGTGCACCAGAAGAGGTCTACTTTGCTGATATGGCTTGGGTGACATGAGGTTGAGGGGTTCCTTCGGGGAACCAACCCCCTAGGGCCCCTCCCTCTCTAGCGCATTGCAAGCTGTGCAGTTTCTGGATTGGATTGCTGGTCCTACTCATAGGGGAACCTAGCATTTCATTCAGAGCTCCAGCTGAGGGACAGACGTCGATTGCAGCATCGGAGAGAGTGCTGTTATGCTCTGGAGATGAGGGTGATGCTGCCCACTGTAATGGTGTGTGCCTATGCTGACTCAGATTCGGAGTTTACAGCCATGCTTTCCTGGGTCTTCCAGATGTGCATGGAAAACTTGGCAGTATGGGGGTATGTTGGTGCCATAAATATGGAATGCCAAAAGTGCCAAAATCTGCATAAGTTTTTCCTCTCTCACTACCCTCTTGGTTGGGGTGGCTGTACACAGACCACACCCACCCTGCATGTGAGGCCAAGGCACTCTTTTTGCATGAGGGTAGTTCTGTGCTGGGGTTGAGCTGCGCTTGTTGACTAACCGTGATCAAAGTCACGGCGCAGGCCCTCAGCCAGACGATGTCCACCTCTGTGGTCCAGAAGTGCCCCCTGGCTTACCTTGTGAGGTGCGAGAGGTTGTCAAGCTAAATGCTTTCTCAATGCTCCCATCTTACGAGGTGGCCTTTTCGGTGACACTGTCGAGGACTGAGCCCAGCGGTTCTCCTCAGTTAGTAGCGGATCGGGGAGCTTCCCATGACAAACCATTGAGTTCCTCTTGGGCCGCCCCTCGGTCTGCTCGTCGCCAAGGGTGTCGTCCCCTGCAAGAAACTCTGGCCCAGCAGGCTCTGCTGTGTCCATTGCGGGGAGATGACGCCTCCCGTCTCTGCAGCTGTTAAGTGGTTGGTGAGAATCACCCCTGAGACGGGCGACCCAGAAATGGGTGGGGCTGCTCTTCCACCCCTGGAGGAGGGCCGGGTGGTAAATCCTTTTATTGGGTTTGTTTCTGTTCCGCCACTGACCCAAGAGGCAGTGGTACCCAAAATTAAAAGAGCAGTTCCTCCATTTCCAGGTCTGAAGAGGGTTTGGAGAGCAGTGGGAGGAGAAAAACCTCACCACTCTCATCCCCCTCTTCTGTCGCCAGCGGACAGCAGCGAGCAGCGGGCAGCCAAAGCCTCGACTGCTCCCTCTGTCCATCCGTGGAACCAGGTAAGTGTTGCCTAGCACACTGTGACGCCGCTTCGGGCCGCCTCACAAAGAGAGCCCCCCGAGCCGCGTCCCTGTGTTCCACCTCGCTGCCCCGCTGCGGGTACGCCGGTGGTCTCTTTGGTCCCGCTTGTACGGTCTCTGCGAGCCCGGTTAGCGCTCCCCAGTCCGTCTCGCTGGCTCATTGGGACCATCAGGCTCGGCTATGCGATTCAGTTCGCCCGGCATCCCCCCAAGTTCAGGGACGTCCTCTTCACTACAGTGAAAGATGTCGTTGCCCCTGTCTTGCGTGCGGAGATCGCAGTCCTACTGGCGGAGGACGCGATGGAGCCGGCCCCTCCAGCCGATATGAGGTCAGGGTTCTACAGTCCCTACTTCATTGTACCCAAAAAGAGCAGTGGGTTATGACCGATCTTGGACCTGCGAGTTTTGAATCGGAGCCTGTACAAGCTACCGTTCAAAATGCTGACGCAGAAGCGCATTTTTGAGTGCATCCGTCCCCGAGATTGGTTTGCAGCGATCGACCTGAAGGACGCGTACTTCCATGTCTCTTTTCTTCCGCAACACAGGCCATTCCTGCGCTTTGCGTTCGAAGGTCGAGCATATCAGTACAGAGTCCTACCCTTCGGGCTGGCCCTGTCTCCCCGCGTCTTTACGAAAGTCGTAGGGGGAGCCCTTGTTCCCATGAGAGAACAGGGTGTTCGCATTCTCAACTACCTCGACTGGCTCATTCTAGCACAGTCCCGGGGTTAGTTGTGCGAACACAAGGATTTGGTGCTCAGACACCTCAGCCAGTTGGGTCTTCAGGTCAACTGGGAAAAGAGCAAACTCTCCCCTGTGCAGAGGATCTCTTTTCTCGGTATGGAGCTGGATTCGGTCGAACAGATAGCACGCCTCACAGAGGAACGTGCTCAGTCGGTGTTGAACTGCCTGAATACGTTCAATGGCAGGACAGCGGTCCCACTGAAATTCTTTCAGAGGCTCCTGGGGCATATGGCGGCCGCGGCGGCAGTAACCCCGCTTGGTCTGCTTCATATGAGACTGCTTCAACACTGGCTTCACGGCCGAGTCCCGAGATGGGCGTGGCAACGCGGCACGTTCCGGGTGCTAATCACTCAGGAGTGCCGCCAAGCCTTCAGTCCGTGGTCGGACCCTTTGTTCTCCGGGCAGGAGTGCCCCTAGAACAAGTGTCCCGGCATGCTGTGGTATTCACAGATGCTCCTGCCACCGGCTGGGGTGCCACGTACAACGGGCATGCAGTGTCAGGGGTTTGGACGGGACCCCATCTGCATTGGCACATCAATTGCCTCGAGTTGCTAGCAGTACGTCTTGCTCTGAGCCGCCTCAAAGGGCCGCTACGGGGCAAGCATGTACTGGTCCGTACGGACAACACTGCGACCGTTGCGTACATCAACCATCAAGGTGGTCTACACTCCCGTCGCATGTCGCAACTCGCCCCCCATCTCCTCCTCTGGAGTCAGAAGCGTCTGAGGTCGCTTCATGCCATTCTTGTCCCTGGTGTGCTCAGCCATGTGGCCGACGAGCTATCACGAGCTGAGCTGCCAGGAGAGTGGCGACTCCACCCCCAGGTGGTCCAGCTGATCTGGAGAGAGTTTGGAGAGGCTCAGGTAGACCTGTTTGCCTCACCGGAAACCTCCCACTGCCAGTTGTTTTACCCCCTGTCCGAGGGAACACTCGGGACAGACGCACTGGCACTCAGCTGGCCCCGGGGCCTTCGCAAATATGCGTTTCCCCCAGTGAGCCTACTTGCACAGACCCTGTGCAAAGTCAGGGAGGACGAGGAGCAGGTCCTCTTAGTTGCGCCCTATTGGCCCGACCAGACCTGGTTCCCAGAACTTTCACTCCTTGCGACAGCCCTCCCTGGCCCATTCCTCTGAGGAAGGACCTTCTTCTCAGAGACGGGGCACTCTTTGGCACCCGCATCCAGACCTCTGGAAACTCCATGTCTGGTCCCTGGACGGGACGCGGAGGTTCTAGGTGACTTACCCCCTGAGGTACTTAACACCATCACTTCGGCACTTGCACTGTCTACGAGACGTGCTTACGCCTCGAAGTGGAACCTGTTCGTCGAGTGGTGCTCTTCTCGCCGAGAAGACCCCCGAGGATGCTCGATCGGAGTCGTGCTTTCCTTCTTGCAGCAAGGGTTGGAGCGTAGGCTGTCCCCCTCCACCCTCAAAGTCCATACTGCTGCTATCTCCGCTTACCACGACCACATAGATGGCAAATCTGTTGGTCAGCACGACCTGGTCGTCAGGTTCCTTAGGGGGGCGAGACGGTTAAATCCTCCTCGTCCCCCCTCCATACCCTCTTGGGACCTCACTCTGGTGCTAAGAGCACTTCAGATTGCTCCCTTTGAGCCTTTGCAATCGGCAGACTTAAAGATTCTGTCTATGAAGACTTTGCTGCTGGTTGCATTGGCCTCCATCAAGAGGGTAGGGGACCTGCAGTCATTTTCGGTCGACGTATCGTGCCTGGAGTTCGGGCCGGGTGATAGCCACGTGGTACTAAGACCCCGGCCTGGCTATGTGCCCAAGGTTCCTACCATTCCCTTCAGGGACCAGGTGGTGAGCCTGCAAGCGCTGCCCTCGGAGGAGGCAGACCCAGCCCTGGCTTTGCTCTGTCCAGTTCGCGCTTTGCGACAGTACATAGACAGAACCAAAGCCTCAGGACCTCAGACCAGCTCTTTGTCTGTTATGGAGGCCAGCAGAAGGGAAAGGCTGTCTCCAAGCAGAGGATGGCCCACTGGATAGTGGATGCCATCGCCCTGGCTTACCAAGCTCAGGGCGTGCCCTGCCCGCTCAGGTTGCATGCTCACTCCACGAGAGGTGTCGCATCCTCCTGGGCGCTGGCTCGTGGCGCCTCACTGACAGACATTTGTAGAGCTGCGGGCTGGGCGACACCTACACGTTCGCTAGATACTATAGCCTTCGTGTCCAGCCGGTCTCCTCCCGTGTTCTCGCCACAGGTCAGAGGCACGGAGAGGCCCCGGCTTAGTGTCGGCTTGCTGCGCTACATGTGCTTCTTTTCTCCAGAGAGTCCCTACAAGGCAGACCCTGTCGAGTCCTCCGATATCCCTTCGGCAGCCGACGTGGCGGAGCGTCTGGCGCCAGGCCTATACTCCGTTGTATCCTTGAGAACCGGGTTTAGGCTGGGTTCCATATGTGTGACCCTACGGGGATCCCATATGGTTGGTTCCACGGTTGCTCCTAAACGAAGCCCGTGTCTTTCCCTCTGGGAGAACCTACCCTTCATCGGGTTGGAGTCACCCCAGCTCTTCCATATGTAGCACAGCCCTACAGGGTTAGTCCATATGTACTTCTCCACATAACTCCTTCGGGGAAGGATGTGGCTTCCGCAGCGTTCCTTTCCCAGCGAAAGGGTACGCTTTCCCAGCGTTATCCAAAAGTCTCACTGAATGGGTTTTGGGGAACAGCAGTGATCGACTCTCTCTGTGTCAGCCCTGTCCCACCATCCTCAGGCAAGGGGGTTCAGGTGGCTTACTACAGAGCGCTGGAAGGGGGCAGCTCCTGTGGCGCTTTGGTAGGGATTCCTATTCGTCGGTCTGTCCGACGTACGTCGAACGTGACCGACTGAATGGGAACGTCTCGGTTACAAAGGTAACCCTCGTTCCCTGAAGGAGGGAACGGAGACGTACGTCCCGTCGCCACAGTCGCTGTACCCCGCTGATGCTGCTGCCTATCCGGTTCGGCTCCTCAGCGAAAACCTGAAGATGCAACGCACCTGCTGCTCATTATATACCCGCGCTGCGAGGCGAGCAGCTGATGCATATGATTGCATGCCAATGTGCATTGGCTCGTTTTAGTTACACTCGAAGTAGATTGGCCTCTCTAGCGAGATTCCTATTCGTCGGTCTGTCCGACGTACGTCTCCGTTCCCTCCTTCAGGGAACGAGGGTTACCTTTGTAACCGAGACGTTATTAATGTGGTTCAGATAACATAATACTTTGAGTTTCTGTTGATTAAATCAATCGCCTTCATTGTATTAACTCATTTTTTTTTTTATTTTAATGAACTCAAAATTTTAAGGCAACCAAGTAACTTACTTTTTTTAGTTAAACAAGCAATTCTTTTTTACAGTGTGGTACCATACTAAATGTTACTATGATGTTACCATGCTGTTTTTAATTAATACAACAATTATTTTTTGCCCTTGCAACAAAAAAACAGTGTCTCCTTGTCATAGCGAAATTACATACCCAACTGTTCTTTGAGGGAGGGCCATTATGCAAATGTGTAACATGATGATGTAGCTAATGCTATCGGAAATTTTCTTACTCCCCACATTTGAAGTTGTGAATACGAGCTTGCCAAGTGCTTTTTTATCGAAAGAATGGGAATCATGGAGGACACCTGGTTAATTCTTGCCTATTTCTTGGGGAACTCTTATTAAAGCCAAAATGTATTGAAGATATTACATTTCAGAGATTCCTAATAAAAAAATACATCTTTAGAGGGTGTTCGGGTCCAATTTCCGAGTAGGAAACTCATATTTACAACAATTCTGATAGCATGTGAAGGCAGCATTAGTCAGGGAAATAATGGCATGACTACAAACATTTAGTGCAAGTTCAATAATAGGGAAAACACTACTTCACACATCTTAAAGAGATAGTTCACCCAAAAATGAAAATTCTGTCATCACCTGTATGACTTTATAAAAAAATAAAAATGAATATATAGACATTTATCAAAATATCTTCTTTTATGTTCCACAAAACAAAGAAAGTCATCCGTTTTGGAACAAGATCAGAGCTAGTAAATCATGACAGAATTTTCAGTTTTGTACAGTGCTGCTGTATACACACTATTTCTATTTGGTTTAATGTTGTATTGGCATTCTTGAGTCTGTGGGCTTGAGTTCCCATAGGATTGATAACACTGAAACAGAGCCAGCTCAATGTTCCTCAGATTTCATTGCTGCATTCAGTCTTACAATGTTTCCTGGAAGCATTCACTGCCTGCATTTGGATGTGTTTTATTCTCAGCTTTTTTCGAAGTATTGGCTACCTGGGTCTGTAGACGTTCAGGATAGCGGTCCTCAGCTGGGGCCTGAAGCGTGGAGTTCGTTCAGACACTGGTTGTTTATTGTTTATCGTCTCTCACCAGAGACTAACAAGCAAAGAAGCATCAGATCCTTTCCGTGACCCTTCCCTGCTGTTCCCACAGAGCATCACTACCCTGCTTTTATTCGCTTCCAGCTGATTTACACAGGATGAGTAAACACACAACCACACACCGTAACACATCTCAAGTGTACTACACACATGCACACGCTTGCTGTAAGTTGAATCAGCTGCATATACTTGTATAAATATTCTCCGGTGAGGGAGAGCGAGAGTTGAATCGGTCTGCTGGGGAAAGAAGGTTCGTTCTAGGCTTTTTGTGATGGGTAAAGGCTGATAGATTTTTCTGCACTATGAGGTCTGTGTTATTTTTGTTGCCGGGTTGGACGCGTGGCAAACAAAGAGATGTTTGCACGATGCTGCTCTTACTCCTTTTATAGAGTTATGCTGGCAAAGGCTTCGGAAGAGCCCTCTCGTGTGTTGGTTAGCACGTCGGTGAACGTTGCACGTATGTGTGCGCGTGCATTTAAAGTGCTTTTCATGTGCTGTTTAGCTGGTTACCATGGTTAAGTAGTCAAATACAACAGTATGATCTCTTACTTTTATTCCATAACCTTACTGTTATATATAGACTCCTCCATCTCCACCCACTCTTCCACCCTCCTGCTCTCCACACTAACTCCCTCTTCACTCTTTCTCTCACCCGTTCATCTCTATCCGCTTTCATTCGCATTCTCCCTCTTGGATGTGATTTACGCTCTTATTCCCGCCTGTCACTTAATTACTTGGTTAACCAGTGGCACAGCACCCATTTTGTCCTCCTGCTACTCTTTTCTGTCTCTTCTGAGGCTTTGCGAGCTCTCATTTTCCACTCGCCGTTCGTAATCCTCTGCATTGTGTGTGTATGCGCTGTCAGGTGATGAGTATTGATTGTATACTTGGCTGTAAGGCCGTGTGATTAAACGCAATGAATGGGTGGAGAGGGCCGCACTATAAATCACCTGTATGCCACCATGTGTGTTTGATTAAAAGGGTCTGGAATCTGGCCCTGTCTACAGAGCTTTGTTTCCAGGGGTCTTTTAAAAGGGTCATCAGATATTGAGATAAAAGAGCTGGATGTGCTATGAAACAAACTGTAAATTTAAGAACTCAAAACTTCCTCCCCAGTACAAAGAGTATTTTATTTAGTCATTTATTGAAACAAAAAAGAAACTTGGTCTGCTTACTGAATTAAGAGTGCTAAAAAATAAAGTAAGGAATAAATGATCAGTTTAGTAATTGGACAGTCCTTCTTTAAATGGCACATGTTTGAGTTGAAAGTGTTCCCATGTTTACTCCCATGAGTAAACTGTCCAATAGCATTTGGCAAATGCTTATTTTTAAAAATGGCATTTAAATTTTTTTTATAATCTATATTAATTTATTATTTTTTTTTTGTTTAACTACATTTTTACATTTGGGTCACTGACAAATAAGGTTTTTAAATGTGTAAAAAAACATAATGGAAATATAATTAATTTGGAAGTTTTATTAACAATGAGATTATGTGGATTTTATAATCAATTAACACTGCTTTTGTCATTTTTTACAAGATGGACAAAATTTGTCACCAAAAAAGTCATTTGGTTTAACCAAAATTTCGGTTTTACCAAATGACATGTTTGGTTATACCGAATGACGATATTTTCAAACAATGCGAACAGACTGATATCTAGCTAGCTAGCAAAAGGACAATTAAACATTTTATATTTATTACAAGTTTTTAAAATATTATAAAATTTTCCATGTTTTATAGTGGTTGTACCAAATGACCTGATGTTTCAGGACATGCGTATGAGCAAGTGAAAACATGAATTTTTCAAATAGTTAAAAGAGAGTTAGTTACTTTGTTTCACGACCACGTGGTCCTTTGCAGGTGTCTGAATGATGTCACATCCTGTCACATGATATTGACCGCATGACTTTGATCCAAAATGGTCCCTTTATATTGGTTACTCCGAATGACATCAATGAAATACATTTTTCCGGACATTTTTTCTCATAACAAAGCAACAACTTTTACACATAATTTTTATACCATTTTGCTCTATGTTGATATATGATGTTATAAAATCATGCCAGAATAAAAAAAAATATATACATTTATTACATTTTAACATGATTTAATCACAAATGGCCTTTGGATGGTTAAACCAAATGACCTCTTGACACTTCAAAATCTTTAAAATACCTTTATATGTAGGAAAATATGATTAAAACCTTTTGGATTCAATAAAAGAGATATAGTTGTACTGCCTTACATACTTTGGATGTCATATCTTTGTTTATTATTATTATTATTATTAAAGCCTTTGGACAAAAAAAAAAAAGACCCGTCACGACATTGACCCATTTACATTTAATTTATTCATTTAGGAGTGATCTATTTATTTACTTTTTTATGTTTGAATGATTAAATTGATCATTTATTTCATCATTTTATTTTGCCACTCCTAGTCTTCCATATGCCCAGCCATGGTGATAACAAAGAGGAATAAAAACACTAACAATATAAGATTAAAACGAGAAAGTTTGCCAAAACGTGGCCTGTTCCTGGCTGTTAGCACCCACTGCTCTGTGGATTATTCTAAAGGAACCCAAGATTAAAAATGAGCAGCTTTGAGTTTATTTTTATCAAGACCGCTTATCATTTCAGTTTGACATTTTGAGCGGCACAGTTTTTTGATTGTGAAAGGTTCACTTAACAATGTAATACAGGCTTTACACAGAGGCTGTTATTGATGGATGGGGTGGTCAGAAACTGTATTTGACAACAGCAAACCTGCAAGCCAGTGTGTGAGGACTGGAGAACAGCAACACTCAGTGCAGTTGCTCATTTCTCAATTGAAGGGGGCGTTTCTGTAAGGTCTTTCATTCTAAGCGCCAGAGAGAGGGTGGAAAATGGTCACAAAAAAACCCAAAATATGACTGCTTTTGACACAAAGAAAGATTTTGTAGACCTCAAAGAAAAATAAATAATGAATGAAAAAAGCAATCAGGTTTTGGGAAAACTAAGAAAAAATCCATGGATCTCTCTGTGTACTTGAACACTATAAAAGCTTAAATTGTGAAATTTGTATGTTAATAGTTTCTGCGATCATCCTCTGATCTGTTATGAATGGTGGAAAGTTTTTTTGGAAGGAAACACACACGCCCACACATACACACATGCATTATGCATGTGTTCAAACCCTTAGTCCCGACTCACTGAGCTATGAAACGAGGCCATGCTAATCTCGCATTAAATGTTTGTGCTTCCATAAATACCAAGTCTTTTCGCTTATTTGGTTTTTCCTCTTAGCATATGGCCCATTACCATAATGACACATCGCTGGTGGCCTGATAAACATTTTAGCTGTAAAAATCTTGAGAGCTAGATCTGCGGAACTTTACCCAGGCTATAATAAGTCATCTCAAATTCTACCTGGGATTCTGCTGGTTTAGTTAAGCTTAATTAGACCTCAGTGAGCTCGATAACTGGATTTCAACAGGCTTTCGCTTATTTAATGAGATTCCGTTGTGCTTGCTAACAGGTGTCCCACGCGTTTGCCCCCTGAACCTCCAGGAATACTCAGTGTATACTCAGAAATTAGCAAGAACCCTGCAGGCCCGATCCTGTCTGAAACAGCTGTTTCAGCAGTGAAGTTGCTTTTCAAAGTGTGCGTGCACTAGGTGATGAGCTTGGTGTTGACTAATTCAGACGAGACCCCCGGGGGCTAACACATCTCTGTCTGTGAGCATATAGAGAGAGATGTTCTTAGAGGTCAAAAGTTATTTAGAGGAATTAGTACATGCACTGTTGATACTCACATTGTTTACTTTATTCAATAAAGCTGAACTTATGAGGGTATAAATAATAAAAAAGTGTATTTTATCAGTAATCATAATGTATGTTGTTTTATTTTCATATTAATATTCATTTTATTTTTTGATTTTTATCATATAATTTAATAATTGATTCATTATTATATCCTTTATATCGTTGATTAATCTAATAATTGTGTGATTTCAAGGGATGTTTGTCTTCATGAGTTAGAGACAATGTCTCCTCTCACAAGGTTTTTAACGTCACACAAAATCTGAGCATTAAAACATCCAGGGATATTTTTTCCTATTGAAAGAGTGATCTGACATAACAGCTCACTTTCAGCAGTTATTTTATCTATGGTTCCTAACATTTCTTACAGATTTCAGCTCTTTGTAAATCAGATAAAGATAAATTAGCACAGTACTTCCAGTACGTAATGAGAGCGATTGCGTGTGTGAATTAGTCATACCGTCTCTCTATTCATTTTGAAGCTGTGGGTTGTAAATAGTAACTTTAAAAGTAAAAAAAAAAAAAATGCTATAATAAGTTTTGAGTTTCTAAGCTACTTTAGTGATAAATCACAGGACAGCGCTGACAACTAGTTTCTGCATTCCTCTCTGTGTGCGCGATCTTCACGTTTTGTGCAGCTACTCTTTGTATGAGTGTTCGTGCCACAGTGCAGTTGCAAGAGCACGGTAGCTCAATATAATAATACACACCCGATCGTCTAATCACTTTAATGTCCAAACTGGCAAACCGTAAAACACATACACCTGACAAAGTTTAGTGAAGATGCAATGCTCACCACTCGCGCGCTGTCTCTGTGTATTGACTCGTCGTTCACCTCCGTGTTGTTTCCATGCCACTGACTGGATGGGGCGGAGTCACGTGGCTACACACGCGGTAGTATGTTTTTAAGGGGGAAGTATTAAAGGGTTAGTTCACCCAAAAATGAAAATTATGTCATTAATGACTCACCCTCATGTTGTTCCAAACCCGTAAGACCTCCGTTCATCTTCGGAACACAGTTTAAGATATTTTAGATTTAGTCCGAGAGCTTTCTGTCCCTCCATTGAAAGTGTGTGTACGGTATACTGTCCATGTGTAGAAAGGTAATAAAAACATCATCAAAGTAGTCCATGTGACATCAGTGGGTTAGTTAGAAGCTTTTGAAGCATTGAAAATACATTTTGGTCCAAAAAATAACAAAAACTACGACTTTATTCAGCATTGTCTTCTCCACCGGGTCTGTTGTATATCCACAGTGACGCTGCTTCTTTTTCTTCTTTCCTGTTTTACGGCGGTTGGCATCCAGCTTATTGGTGCATTACCGCCCCCTTCTGCTCCGGATTGTGACGCGATTAGGACATCCGCAACATGCACACCTACGCACCATTTTAAAAAATATAGCAATACCAAAATACAAACAATGTAGAATAGCTTGAATACAGCGTGCGTCTCCCTCAGACTGTAAACGAAGCTCGGGCGCACTACATAACACGTCATCAGCGTCACTGTCCGGAGCAGAAGGGGGCGGTAATGCACCAATAAGCTGGATGCCAACCGCCGTAAAACAGGAAAGAAGAAGAAGAAGCAGCGTCACTGTGGAGTGAAAGCGGATATACAACAGACCCGGAAGAGAAGACAATGCTGAATAAAGTCGTAGTTTTTGTTATTTTTGGACCAAAATGTATTTTCGATGCTTCAACAAATTCTAACTAACCCTCACATGGACTACTTTGATGATGTTTGATGATTACCTTTCTGGACATGGACAGTATACCGTACATACATTTTCAATGGAGGGACAGAAAGCTCTCGGACTAAATCTAAAATATCTTAAACTGTGTTCCGAAGATGAACGGAGGTCTTACGGGTTTGGAACGACATGAGGGTGAGTCATTAATGACATAATTTTCATTTTTGGGTGAACTAACCCTTTAAGGTTAAACCACCATAGTCACGTGGACTATTTTAGTGATGTCATTCTTTACTACTTTTCTGGACATTGAATGTGGTAATTACGTTGCTTTCTCTTGGGGATCAAAAACCTCTTGGATTTCATCAAAAATATCTTAATTGTGTTCCGAAGATGAATGAAGATCTTACGGGTGTGGAACTACATGAGGGTGAGTAATTAATTACATATTTTTTTTATTTTTGGGTGAACTAACCCTTTAACAAGATTATAAAATCGAAATAACCGACATGGGAAAATTACGTCGGTTAGAGGTTCTGAATTTCGTTTTCGATTACTTTTTCATTAGACTATAGATATAGAAAGATGGTTCATTCATGCAATATGGCGGAATACGTCCCGCCTTCTAAGTAAAAGAGCCAATCACTGATTGATAAAGTCAATGCGTCACTGCAGCTGCTGTTAGAAGTTCCGGTTCCCATAGAAACCTGAGACTCGCGCTTAGGACTGCACATGCGCATTGGCTCGTCTAGCCTGAAAAATACGCTTTTTTAACACTATTTGCGCATGAAAAACATAATTTATGGGACAATTCATGTTTGATTTTGCTGCTGATTTGAAATATATTATTATTTAATTGTGAGTTCGCCAAGCAGTTTTTGAGGTTTTAGGATTCCCCCATTCAAATAGATAGAACTTGTTCTTGGATGCCCAAAATAGCTGCCCGGAGGCATTGCAAATTTGGCCACCGAGTGAACAAACTTTCCTTGAAAGGGACTTTGCTTATATCTTCTAGCAGTGTTCGGCATCCGGGGTTGGATCTAATATATCTGTAATTTCTGACGTGGAGATCCATCCTATCTAACATTTTGCCATTGTCGGCAGGATATCGGCACAATCTAACAACTAAAATAATTATACAAATCGGGGAACCACACAAACACTCCTACAAAAATGGTGCTGAACACAATTTGCAAGGTGCAAATCTGGAGGCTGTATTTGGATATCTGCCAGTTTATAATGTTCTTTTCCACCATTTGATCATCATTTCATGAATAACTGCTGCTATGATCAATAGAAAATGTACACAAACATCACTCAGGTGGTAATAGCGTGACGTTAATTGCAGCTGGCAATTTTGTGAGCGCAATCTATAATAAGCCTAATTTACACAGAAAGAAGCCGTGTTTGGATTGAAAAGAATGACTTAATTTAAATAGACAAGCCGCAGCGCTATTTCATCAAATTTTGTCTGGTTATCTGGATTACTGGTGATTAGTAAATAATAGTAAAATATATTAGTGATATACCACAAACAAAAGTGATGCAAATCAGCCTTCTTTTATACTCGTAAGTAGTCGTTGCCTTAGTGAATTTGTTGTCTGTTAAGAGATCTTCAGAGTAATGTGGAATAAGATGTAGAATCGACCACAACAATATGAAACAATATCAATATGAGCCAGGAGCACAAACAATAATCTCAATGGTAAAAAAAACCTGTAATCATATTTGGTTTTATGCCAAGTGAAAAGATCAAAATTCACTTTGTTCCATTTCCATACTGATGAACTTCAAAGGTAAGAGACAAGATGAAAAACCTACGTTAACTTCCTAAAATATCAGATGCATTCTCTCTCTCTTTCTTCCCATCTCACCCTGTTGCCACGGCAGCATAATCTGGCTATGAGAGAAAGGGACGGATAGAGCAAATGTCATCTGACTCATTTAATGTTGGTGTCAATATGTGTGTGAGCTTGTGTGTGATTGAGAGAGCAAGAGAGACAGAATGAATGTCACAACGTATCATAGAAACCATCGGTTGAGCTGCGACTTAACTTCATATTCAACAAACAATAAGTGGCCTTTTCTGTAAAGCCTAAACTCTAATAAAAAGTTCATAAAAATTAATATTACTGCTGTTTGTAAAGGTTGAACGTAATCCATTAAAACACATTGACAGTTACTGCTCTCACATACTGACAGGGATGACATGCACCTATTTTTGATATGTATTTCAGGTGGCACCAGTGGCAGTTCTGGCTCACTTGGTGCCCCAGGCAAGATAAGATATAACCAGTGAAAGTAGTCATGTTAAAATCTCTGGTTAAAATCCATAAAATCCAGACCTAATATAGTGGGTGTTTTTTTTTTTTTTTTCAACTGCATTTGACACCCAGTAGTTGGGCAAAATTCAATATTTATGAATTGGTCCACTTTCAATTAATGATTTAGGATTTAAATTGGCCACACCCCACAAGAGGTTAAATTGGAATTAAAAGAAGTGCAATTTACTAAATTAAAATTCAAGCAAATTCAACGGGTAATGATATTCTGGGGAACGAAGTGTCTGTAAATATGTCTGTAGGTAACATTTCAAACAGATCTGTCAGTTTTTTGTTTATCTGTTTGTAAGGCCTATAAAAAATTCAGACCTTTTTAACTTCAAGATTTTTAAACTTCTTTAAACTTTAACACAAAGCCATCATTCAAAGCTTGTCTTGAGTGCAAGGAAAAGTTACATTTTCAAAACTGTAAAGGTGATGATACACGGGGCAACTTTTTGAGCAATGTTGCCGGGCAATGTTGCAGAGCAACGTTGCTTGGGCGCTTTCCCACTGAGAATGAGCAACAAATATATATCTGGATACGTTAGATCGGTCATGGGCAATTTTTTGAGATCCTCCAATCAGAATGTTAGTAGCCGATCACGTGACCGGTTCAGAGATTTCAGAAAAAATTCAAACAAGATGGCGGCCTCTCAGTGGCAGTGGAGCAGAGAAAAGGAGTGTGAACTTTTATCTTTTTACGCTAGTAAGTTGTCATGCGTCAACCCAAAACAGGGAATTTACCTCATATATTGCTTAAAATACCAACAACTGTCCGAAAGTAATGTGTGTATGCTTTAATGAAGCTATTGAATGATTTAAGTTAAATACTAAAAAGACGGGATTTTTCAACGTCTGTAGTAGCGTAGGCTGTAGGGCGTTTGACATTTGAAAAGCTTTTGATGCGATCGACGCGGGTTCGAATCCGCCTTTTGCGGATTTATTGGATTAAGTATTTATTGAGTTGGCAATAGATTTGCTCCTCTCTGATTAGTTGCTGCCAACTGTCTGTTGCCCTAATTAGTTGCCCTGTGTCTCATCAGGTTGCCCGTTGACGGCAACATTGCCCAGCAACATTGCTCAAAAAGTTGCCCCGTGTATCATCACCTTAAATGTTTAGCCCTGAACACACAAGCCGACGGTCAGCCGTCGGGCAGTTTTTGTGCGTCGGCCGACTAAGTTTTCTCAGTGTGTTCTGCACCGTTGGCTGAAGTCCTTGTAGGCTTTTTTTCAGCCGATTTGACATGTTGAATCGCCGTCGGAGAGAGAGAACTCCGATTGGCTGTTCAGTATAGCAAACGAGTCAGTTCACGAGAATATAAGCAAAAGTTATGAAAGCAAGCAAATAAGTCATGACGGCACATACAGAAGGTTTACGTCATCTTACCTGAGCACTCGAATGCACAAATATTTTATAATAACATGAGCAGAGCCTAATAAAGAATGTGATCAGCATGATTGATATTCAAAACGGTAAGCAAGCGCTGCTTTGTTTATAATTTCGCTTTCCCTTTTTGAATGACGAATATAGCCAAATATATCTGCTTAAATAGACAGTTATATCATTTATACGCAGGCGCAGAACGCACATGCTAGTTGACAGTCGGCATATTTTTTTCTGCCGACGTGAGGCGACAACAACGTCGGATTTCGTTGCCGCTAGTTCTTTGACATCGGGTTGATGCGTCCCGACCTTTGACCATATTGCAATTAATGAATTCCTTTGATTTTCAATTCATTTTGTTTGGTATCTCAATTCAAATTCAGAAATTGAAATTTAAAAATCATTTTCAATTTAATTCCGAAGAGTGCACAACCATTAAAATTATGCTGCATGAGAAAAAGTTAAATAGTTAAAAGTTTCAAGCGACATAGATGATGATCACAGCACTTTCAGTTTGAAGCTAAGTGTGACTGATTTGACCGACCAAAACATGTGAATGGATGATATATGCCACAGTAATTTAGACAAACATTTGTTTACCAACAATAATAATGCTAAGACTTGTTTCTGGAAGTTGCATTTGAAATCCACTTGGCGCAAGTGTACACTTGGTTTAAATGGATATGTGCTCTTTAGATCCCACAGTATGTGTTTTTTGTAATGAAGTGTGCATATTCATCACCAGATTCGCTAACAGTGTTTTGCAATCTGCAAATCAGCAGACTCGAAGGTGCTTTTGTGTTCGTGTCTGTGTACTCTATCTTTACTCGTGTTTACAGCGGTCTGCACCTTGCTTGCCCATATAAACTCAGGAGTCTGAAAGTGCCGTGACTCCCGAGAGCATCTGCAGACGTCATGCATGAGGAATCATCATGTTTGTTTACTCTGCCAAAGGGAATGCTGAAAGAGCCCGACAGCTGAAATGCTCTCATTTAAATCTGTTGGCACAGCAGGGTTGGTTAAATCATTCATCTGACACAAAGAACAAGATTTCACATTGGTATAAGCCTTTCATCTTCATATCTTATCACGTATTTACAATGTACCAGCCCAAAAGTGTTAAAACGCCATCAAATATTCAGCAGCAACCAACCACACCTGCATCCAAAAGCTTATCTTTCAAATCCTGCCAAGACACTGGTCTGTTACTGGTGCGATCACGACTGTTGGATTCTTAATTGCACGGTGTTTATCTGTGAGTGGGCAGAGAGCAAATTGCTCTCTGCTGTGAGGTAAGTCAGCATCCTGTGAACAAAGTCCAAGGCCTGCGCCGATCACTCGTCCATCCGTGTGCTCGTGTGTGTCTGTGACGAATCTGGATTTGACACAGATTTTTGCGCTGTACCTCAGGGCAGGCCTTGTCAATGTCGTAGAGCAGATCTGTCAAAACATACATGGACTGGTGTTTGTGTGTTACAGTATGTGTGAACAGCATCAGTGACCCATGTTGTCAAAAAGGACAGCTAGTGGAAACAACCCCCCTTTTCAAAAAAGTGTGTGTGAAAGTGTGAGAGAGCTTGGTGGAAATGCAAAGAGACATGTAGGATCAGAAGGAGGCAAGAAAAAGGAAGGATCAACTGTCAAGCTGGTGGATTTTTCTCTTTGTAAAAGTGAGAGGGAGCATGTGTGTGTATGTTCTTGGGTGGGTTAAGGACAAAGTAAGAGGCTCAAAGCGCAGCACCACTGAAAGACTGTCGGAGGAGAGCGAAAGTACACTGAATCAACTGACAGAAGAAGAGATGGAAAGAATTAGGTAGAGACAAGCCGTTTCTGGCTGATTTGCCCATTGAGAGAAGACTCAGTAAGTTACTCACTTTTGAAAGTGGATTTCAGCGCAAAAAAAACCCCCATCCTATCCATCTGCCAGTTTAGTTTAACCAAGTTCTAAATGTGCTTAAATTGCACTGCACCATATTTACATTAAAGGTGTTATGAAATGGATCTTAAAGTCTTTAATATTTAAAGGGTTAGTTCACCCAAAAATGAAAATAATGTCATTAATTAACTCACCGTCATGTCGTTCTACACCCGTAAGACCTTTGTTCATCTTCGGAACACAAATTATGATATTTTTGATTAAATCCGATGGCTCAGTGAGGCCTGCATTCACAGCAATGGTACTTCCTCTCTCGAGATCCATAAAGGTACTAAAAACATATTTAAAACAGTTCATGTGAGTAAAGTGGTTCTATCTTAATATTATAAAGCAACAAGAATACTTTTTGTGTGCCAAAAAAACAAAATAACGACTTTTCAACAATATAGTAATAGGCTGATTTCAAAACACTGCTTCGGAGCTTTACGAATCGAATCAGTGATTCGTATCTCCTATCAAGCGGCTAAACTGCTGAAATCACGTGACTTTGGCGCTCCGAATCACTGATTCGATTCGTAAAGCTCTGAAACAGTGTTTTAAAATCGGCTATATTGCTATATAACTATATTGTTGAAAAGTCGTTTTTTTTTTTTTTTTTTCAAATTTAAATACTTGTTTTTGGAAGAGCAAAAGTATTCTTGTCGCTTTATAATATTAAGGTAGAACCACTGAACTAACATGAACTGTTTTAAATATGTTTTTAGTACCTTAATGGATCTGGAGATAGGAAGTACCATTGCTGTGAATGCAGGCCTCATTGAGCCATTGGATTTAATCTAAAATATCTTAATTTGTGTTCCGAAGATGAACAAAGGCCTTACGGGTGTAGAACGACATGAGGGTGAGTAATTAATGACATTATTTTAATTTTTGGCTGAACTAACCCTTTAATTACACATATAAGAGCAGGTCTGGGCAACTCTGGCCCTCAATCCACTTTCCTGAAGAGTTTAGGTCCAACCCTGATTAAACTCAACTGCCAGCATTCTAGTAATCCTGAAGACCTTGATTAGCTTGTTCAGGTGTGTTTGATTAGGATTAGCGCTAAACTCTACTGGAAAGTGGATCTCAAGGGCCAGAGTTGCCCACCCCACAAGAGGTTACTTTGCAATAAAAACATATTGCAAGTTTTATACCTTAAAGCTATCTCCCCAGTTTATTTTTGATTTCCACCCTTCTGAAATGCCAGGATGTCATGAATGTCCTCTACCCATCTCTTAAAGGGGTAGTTCACCCAAAAATAAAAAATTCTGTCTTCATTTACTCAACCTTATGTCATTCCAGACTCATAAGACTAAGACATGTTTAATGAAACCTGAGAGGTTTCTGTACCTTCATTTAAAATTCCAAGTAACTGTTCATAAAGATCAAAAAGATAAAACTATCAGAAATGCATGGCTGAAGTTTATTTTTAAAAACTCGCCTGCGATTTAATGAGAATATTTTCGTTGTTAATCTCATTTCACAACGGATACTTTTCTTGATTATTCTCAACATGCTGCCAGTTTTTCTAAATATCAATTAATTAGAGCAGTCTGACAAGTTATAATAATAGTTTTTGCAATGATACATAGATAATAGATTTGAGCAACTGTGAGGAATCATCATGCTGAAACAGACTGTTGCAAATTGAGGGTTTAGTTGGTTTATTTTCTACTGACTTGGGCTTAAATATATACGCCGCTATTACAGTACTGGCTGTCTCAAACATCAAAACATGTCACGCATGCTGTGGAGGAGGGCATGGATACAGTGCAGCGAAGTTCCCCAATTACAGCAATGGGTGTTTCTAAAGTTTCTTGAGTTTCTAAAAGAGGTAATGCCCTTTAAAACACTGTTTTAGACAGAGAGTGAAAATGAAGATGGGGATCATGAGGATCATTTTTACAAATTTTTAGAAAAACTGATAACTTCATTATCTAACCTCTTGGAACATGATATAAAGAGCTTAAAATGCATCTTATGACCCCTGTAATTGTAATGACACACCAGCACAGAAGATGGAGAAGAACCCCATTTTTCTGTAGATTGAGAACAACTCAAGACATTGACAAATAATTATACATCATTGCACCATAGACCCCGCCCACTGGCATTCAGTCACTTAAAGGTAGGGTAGGCAATTTCGGAGAGGCTAGCATAGCAAGCTAGCTTTGAAAGAATCTCCAAAAGCTAAAAACTAAACAAATTACATGTCAAATATTTTTTTCCAAAGATGGCTTCTGTCATTTTAGGCAGCTTTTATCATGCTGATGTTAGTTTGAGTGTTCGTTCTTTATATGAGTTTGATTTTAGTTAGTTATTTGATGCTAAAACATGCGGGTTTTGATGTTATGATTGACAGCTGAGATTGAAAGGAGATTGGAGCGTTAACTTTAATTTCTAAATTTTCAGAACAGTTTATTTCACACTGATATAATGCGTTGTTCTGCAGTATTAACCGATAACTGTATTAACCGAATTCTACGGGAGTGTGGGCGGGACCTTGATATTGCGGCTCTACTTCGCACTCACTACCGGTCAGTCTCAGGCTCCAAGTTCACTATGCACAGACTCGAGACTCAAGATGTCATATTGGCACACTGGCGGCTTGACTTACTAAAATGGAAGAGAGTGAAGGTGCATCCTCCAGCTTTTTTACAGTCTATGGTTGAAAATAATAGAATTTCCACTTTTCTTTTTTTTTTTTTGCAAAAAGCTTTATTAACATTATAAGTGAACCTCAAAGAACATATTACAAATAAATCATGACTCCTTTAAAAAATACATTTGATGAATGTATTTTAGTTTTGTTTCAAATGTTCTCAGTTATGTTACACTCGGAAAAACTGGTACAAACACTGTCTCTGTGGCTGTACCTTTTCAAAAGTAGACCCCTGTACCTTATTTACACCTAAAGGATGGATATAGTACTATAAAGGTACATGTCCTAAAATGTTATAGTACCTAAATGGTACATATTTTGGTACCAACTCAGTGACAGCTGTTTTTTTTTTACTTTTTTTCTTGATTGTAGTTTTTGTTTTTATTTCCGTTAACAAAAAAATAATAATTTTAGATTTTAACAACAGTGTTATGGTGGAGAGGAATGTTTTATAGTCCCAGTAAAGTGTGACAGATTGTAGTTGTTTGCTGCATCCTCAACCAAGCACTCAGAACCGACTCGCAAGAGGGCTGTTTGCGGCATTACCTGATTTGTATATTTACTTTAGTAAATGGGGCATTAAACAACTCAGCATGTTAAAATAAAAGACATCGTTATCGAGTGCAATTCATTCTTAGTGAATTGTCCCTCAACACGCCAGTGTGTGTTTGCGTTCACTGATGATTTCAGACCCTGATTAAGAGGGCTTTTGATGGTTTGATTTAGCTCTTGTGCTTTCGGTCCATGGAGTGCCAGGAGAGACACATTGCCGGTGTCTTTTCCTGCCTCCACTCTGGAATCTTTCCACAAGTGGAAAAGACGAAGATAAGAAGGGAAAAGGCTTCCTCAATGCTTCCTCTTCGTCTCGCAGAAGCCTGGTGACATCTTAATGTGTCTGTATCAACCGGTACTGGCAAATGCTTGCATCCAGCACTCTCATTTCACAATCCAAATCAATTAAGGAGAATGAATCACTGTGCTATTATTATAACTGTCAGATTCACTTCTTACTTACAAAGATGAAGAAGAAACAAATGAAGCGCCTGCTATCTACTCCTCCCTTTCCCCGAGGGCTCCCTCTTCAAGCATATTCTCTCTCGATGTCTCCTTTTTCTCTCCGTCTTTCATTCTCTTTTTTCTTTCTCTCATTCTTTGTTCTGCTTTCGTTACCCTGCTTTTTATTTCAGTCCCCCTCTCTTTCTGGTCGCTCCCACCCTCTCCCCTAAATAATTTACATTTTACAGTTTACTTGCCGACTGCCAAGTTTCGTTTCATTCAGCCATGCACATATGCAAAACAGCGGGTGTGAACTTTAGATTTTTATTTTCGACATTGGTCATTAGTATTTGCCTGCAATAATTATAGTACGACAATAATGGGTTCCTCAGTTGTGTATACACACACGCTGTTTCATTTCATTTCCTCTCTTTCTCACTTTTTGTGCCCTGCTGACACATCCAAAGTGACTGAGAGAAAGAAAGAAAGAAAGAGGGGGAGGAGAGATGAACAAAGAAAGAGGGAGGAGAAGTACATCCATCATTTCTTCCCTGTGGTCAAATAAATCTTGTTAGGTCTGTAAAGGTCAGAGTTCACAGAGATTGCTTTGAGTTGTGTGTGTGCGAGAGAGAGAGTGTATGAATCAGATACATCAGGTGTGTGTATGTGTCTGTGATTTCCCTGTGCTGCTGTTAGGGATGTGCGTGACACGGTCATGACCTGTGTCAGCAAACTGTCATAAGATTCCCTTATTCATGATGATGCTTCACACTCCGCTGTTAATGCATTTAATTAATAATTGTATTCAGCAAGAATAGATTGCACATTAAGATTTCTATTTCTGATAATTGTTGTTCTTTTGAACTTTCTATTCAAGGTATCCTGAAAAAGAATAACTGTTTTCAACATTGATGATAATAAGAAATGTTTCTTGAGCACCAAATTAGCATATTAGAATGATTTGACACTGAAAACTGGAGTAATGATGCCAAAAATTCAGCCATCACAGGAATAAATTACAATTTAAAATATATTAAAATAGAAGAAAGTTATTTCAAATTGTAATAATATATAACTATATTATTGTTTTTACTGTATTTTTGATCAAATAAATGCAGCCATAGTGAGAATAAGATACTTATTTAAAAAAATAAAAAAAATTGCTGACCATAAGTAGTATAGGTAGTATATACTGTATCTCCTAAAGTAGTGATGGTACAGGGCAGTCAGGGGTAAGTTGTCACAGGAGGTTTTGAGTTAAAAGTCCTAAATTGTTTTTTTTACCTAGCAGTAGTTTGCAGTGTTGGGGAAAATTACTTTTAAAAGTAATGCATTACAATATTGTGTTACTCCCTAAAAAAGTAACTGAACTACAAATAACCATCACGGTTACCGCTCTGCACTTACTCCTGATTTCTCTCAACATGGGGACAGGAGAGCTGCCTGTCAATAAATGTGAAAAAGTAACTTAGATATTTTGTTGTAAATTGAAAAAATAATGTGTTACTTTACTAGTTACTTGAAAAAAGTAATCTGATTACATAACTCAAGTTACTTGTAATGCATTACCCCAACACTGATCGTTTGTATGTTGGTTTCAAACATCTTGTTCAAAACTTAATACAAATACTTAATAATACAAAACTAAATAAAAATAATTTTGTGAATTCTATTCTTCAAAACTAAAATGTCAATTTCATTATATCTTTACAGTTTTGTAATATCTGTTGGATAAACAAGTAAAACATAAAACTACACTAGCATAAATTCAGGCAAAGGTTGAACTGTGCTCTCAGGACAAGGAAATGTTTCATAAATGTCAAGTTGAAAAAAAAACATGCCTAAAACAATGATTTGATTTTTTTATACGTTACCTTTTACATTTTTGTTGCTTGATGAATTGTTTTGTGTCTACCAACTACCGGGGCAATTTGTCACAAAAGGTCAATGTGTGTGCTGCTGTCAACTGTATCTTCAGTGGAAATGTTCAGGTTTTTTTCTCTGTAAGTGCTCATGTATAACAAAGTTAATCTCGTTTGTGTGTTCATCTAGGGGGTGCTATAGGCAGCAGAAGGCATCTCCATGAGGAGCGGTAGAAGATGCCGGAACTGCCAGCGCTCCTGCTGTCGATTTACTTCCGCTTCCTGTTAGTCACCGTGGTTACCATGCCGCCTTCTTCCCTGAGCCAGACCCCTGTTCTGTCATCCGTACGGATGGGTAAGTCACACACATTTAGACTTGTAATATGTGGTCGACAAGCCCAATATCTGTCTGTGATTGTGAAGATCTCTAAACCAGTGGTTCTCGAATGGTTTTGCTTTAGGAACCAGATTTAATTTTGGAAATTAAGTGGCAACAATTTAACATTTTATTGTATAAACTAAAATCTTTTTAAAATGTATTATTATGAACTGCATAAGCCCAGCAAAATTCATCAGTTGAATAGGAAAATGTAATATTTTGCTCTCAAAATGTCCCTTGAATGTTGAGTTTTGTTCATGGTTTTCAATTTTGTTCATATTCAAAATATTGCCACACACCAGATAGAGTTGATGGGGAAACATTTTCACAGTTTGCTGTTCTAACTATGCACAATTATTCAAAAGTTCAGAGTCAGTGAGATTTTTTAATGTTTTTGAAAGATTATGCTCACTAAGGCTGATTTATTTGATAAAAAAAATACAGTAAAAACAGTAATATTGTGAAATATTATTCCAATTTAAAATGATAGTTTTCTGTTTTAATATATTTTAAAGTGTAATTTATTCCTGTAATGGCAAAGCTGAATTTTCAGCATCATTACTCCAGTCTTCAGTGTCACATGATCCTTCAGAAATCATTCAATATGCTGATTTGGTGCTCAAGAAACATTTTACTATTATTATGATTAATGTTAAAAACAGCTGTGCTACTTAATATATTTGTAGAAATAATTTTTAGGATTATTTGAGGAATAAAGTAATTCCTTGCTGAAAAAAATTAACTTTTGTTTGTTTTTTGATTTGAACAGTAGTGTACATATTACGTTGAATTGTATTATTCGCATTTAGAATGTTTTTCCAGCTGACCTTTGACCTAATCAGACCTGCAACACATTTTGGATTTGTGGCCTACAAGTTGAGAACCACTGATAATAACCAAAGTTATTACATTAGATCATATTAGATATGCTATGGAATTCAGAATCATTATAATTAAATTTTATCATTGACTTTATTATTATTTTTGGACTTGGTAGATGGTTCTTTTGAAGGAGTGATTTTAAAATAGAAGGGTTGTTATATAGTACAGTTATATAACTTTTACCCATTCTTGTGTTGATTTTTCTCTACTGTGTTTCTATGTCTCTCATTCTCCTTTTCTCCTCCGTTAGCGGCAATTTTGGATGACAGCTCTGTCTGTGGGCGTGGGGAGCGGTTAGCTTTAGCGTTAGCACGCGAAAACATCAACAGTGTGATGGAGGGGCCGGCTCGTGCTCGCGTGGAGGTCGACATATTTGAACTCCAGAAAGATTCTCAGTATGAGACTACAGATACTAGTGAGTCATACATTAAAAAGTACACACACACACACACACACAAACACATTCCTGCACCCTTAAAAAAAACTTTAAAGTGAAGCATAAAGTGACTCAGAAAGGCAAACAGAGCAGATTTGAGGAATTAAATGCTCTACTTTTGGTCGTAGTGTGCCAGATTCTGCCAAAGGGTGTGGTCTCTGTGATTGGCCCCGCCTCCAGTCCTGCGTCGGGCTCCATAGTCAGTCACATCTGTGGGGAAAAGGAGGTGAGCTTCATTTAAATATTCCACGTTTATTTATTTTGTGCTAATTCACTAACCACAATCTCTTTCCTTTTGTTCTTTAAACTGCTCTCTCTCAGATTCCGCATGTCAAAATAGGTCCGGAAGAGACTCCGCGGCTTCCTTACCTGCGCTTTGCGTCTGTGACTCTGTATCCTAGCAACGAGGATCTGAGCCTTGCCATCGGAGCCATCCTACGCTCCTTCAGCTACCCATCGGCTAGTCTGGTCTGCGCTAAGGCCGAATGTGAGTCCAAAACCTCTGCTCTGCTCATCAGCTGGTCTGGTTTCCTTCGAGCTTGAATATGTAAATTGATTCTACATGGAGAACAACACACACTTTAATGCATATGATACTTATAAATAAGATTTAGCAGTCTGCAAAGAAAAGTGTCTTTTTTTACCATTCAACCGAAAACAAATAGTTCCACTGGCCTTGAAAAATCGGAATATTTGAATTGATTTCCTCAACTCCATCTGCCCAATTAATCATCTTGTCTCAGCAAACACTCAAGTTACAATATGTATTCAAGGCTGTTGAGTGAGATGAAATTACAAAAGTTTTCAAGAACAGACTCTGATAATGATACTGCAGTGCTTCCTTACTGCAAGCACTAACAATTACTTTGCTGTAATAGGTAGCTGTGCCAATAAAACATACTGCTGGGCAATTACGCAGCATGTCACTGGACAACATAACGTTAACGCTATCTGAGAATAAATTTCCCCCCTGCTGCACGTGTTAATGTGTGAGACAACGCTACGTATGCAGTGTGTGCATGTGTGTGTTTGTGCATTTAGACATTCATGTGTTCAGAGAGGGCATCGCTACATAACGCTCAGCTCTGACCCAGTTGGCTGCACTATGGTTGCTATGGCAGCAGAGTAGGTGCAACTTGCCACTCATCAAGCTCATTTAAAATGGTGGCAAGAGATGGAGAGAGGCTCGCTGCTGTGCTACAGTTTCTTTTTAAACAGATAGAAAGCATTTTCGCAAGCCTGTTTTGACACAAATGTTTTCATGTGTGTTGTGCGTAGTGAAACTCATTGCCTTTAATTTATGAAACTGTCATCTGATGCCACACACTGTTTTTCTCTGGTGACCTCCTGTCAGACTGAAAAAGCATGAAAGGAATGATTAAACAACTACGTAAACTCATTCTGAGTATTTATCAAAGCAGATTTGACCATGTGATTTTTGTCTTCTGCACTTATAAGCTCTTTAAAACTCCAAAACTTAGCCAGCTGTCTTACTGTCTACATTCTACACAAGTAGCTTTGTAGTGGTTTTTCACGCGGAACATGCTTTTGCATTAAAAAACCTGAGACACAGGACAGTGGAATGAAAAATGCAAGATATAGAGAAGCGTTTTTTAAAAGTTTAATTACTTTTAACTTTAAAATTTTTTAGAACGCTGTGTCATCTGTGCAGAAGGCGCAAAGACAACGGTCAAACATGTCAGTCTAGCACATGTTCACATAGAAAAACAATGGAAAAGCAGTGAAGCGGAATGCAAAAACACAGACTGTGTGAAAGGCCCCTACTGGCCCCGATATACTTCAAACAAAATTGAAGAACGAACTGATGTGACATAATTTCGAACAAAATCAGGCCGAAACGAAGTTCGTTTGGAGTTCGTTTTGGAAGTTTGAAACAGCTTGCCAACGCGAACTTTCTGGAAACACCTTCGTACTACCATTGGTCCGTAGCCATTACGTAAGGTAGGTGTGCATTGAGGCTCCGCCTTCTTTCACTCAGAAAATCTTTTCCGGTTCATTTCTCCTCTCAAATCCGTAGAAGTCAGATGTCCGCGAGAGAAAACATTGGAGAGCTGCTTTATAGTAGAAAACCAAGTTGTACTTTTGATGAAATGAGAGACTGACACTGTTTTTTGTGTTTAATATGGTAAAGCTGCTTGATTTTAAGCAATCTATTTTATAAAGTGTAATAATATACACGCAAAGTGACAGTGAAATATCGAGAAAGAGACAAATTTAGTGGAATGAAGTGACAAACATATGCACATTGCCATGATCAGGTGCTTTTCTTATGCTTTATTAAAAAAATCCTTGCTAGTGTATCAATTTTGTTGTGTTTATTTTGTTACTGAGAGGAAAACATGCAACATTTTTACATATTCATCTAAACATCGCTCTCAGCAATGTGGGTGCATCAGATGTTCGATTACAGTATATCGCTGCTCAGGTATTTCGAACTTCGTTTTACCCCTAAACGAAGAACAAAAAAGAACTTTGCTTAAAGGTGCTCTAAGCGATGTCACGCGTTTTTAGGCCAAAACATTTTCTGTCACACGCAGCAAACATCTCCTCACTATCCGCTAGCTGCCTGTCCCCTGAACACACTGCAAGAAAATGTGGTCTCTGTAGTCGCTACAAGCTCCGAAAATGGCAACAAAAACAAACTGGTGCAGCCTGGACCACGAAACATAATAAACATGCTCCAGCCAATAACCGACAAGAATGATTTTAAATGCGCGTTCATGACTGTTTCAGGAAGCACGGATGGGAGGGGAGGAGGAGGCGGAGGGAGGGTCTAGCTAGCCTCTGTTTTGTTTGACAACACTTTGAACGTCAACAGGAAGTTACTCCACCCAGGATCGCTTAGAGCACCTTTAAAGTATATCAGGGCCTTAAGTTTGATGGAACCTAATGAGTCACACAAATAGTGCGCCACACAGGAGACTTGCCTCACATTTGATTTCATTAGAGTTTGACATTAGCATGTTGCTAAGCTAACAATGCAGTCACATTTACTGATGTTCTGCACATTTTTTGTGGGTGAAATTCAGTAGTTTCAAAAGGAATCTGTGCAATCAGAAATTTTGCAATTCAGATTTTGCAATGGGTTCAAGTAGGTCATGTGAATTTTCCGTGTTGACCAACTTGAACCTAATGCATAATCAGTGTGGGGAAATCTTTCACCCTCAGTTGGTTTCACCCTTGCTCAGTTTGAAAGTGACTTCTGTGTGAGAAATGCTTCATGCATCACTACACTTGACAATGGATCTTTTTGCTTGTGAAATGTTGCCAATGTGACCACAAGCATAAATAGTACACACAAATATTACATTAAAATAATCAATGTTGCAGAATCTATCTTGCATAGCCCACAATCTTGGTTTTATTTATTCACTAAAACACATTAATAAAACAACACTCTTAAAAATGCTGGGTTAAAAACAACCCAAGTTGGGTTGAAAATGGACAAACCCAACAACTGGGTTGTTTTAACCCAGCGATTGGGTTAAATGTTTGCCCAACCTGCTGGCTAGTTTTATTTAACTCAACTATTGTTTAAAAATTACTGTATTTTTTGCTTAAAATGATCCTAAAGTATGTTGGAAATTAACATTTATTAATAAGTTTAATGAATAATAATTAAACAATACAATTTTAATAAATTGCTTATTAATAAATGTTTACCTTTTGATTATTATTGTTGTAGTAATTATGTCCTCTAGTAATTATGTGTCTGAGTCCTAACCTATTTGGGTTTATTTTAAGCCAGCCATATAGTAATGTTTAAACCATAGTTGGGTTAAATAAAACTGCAAACATTTAACCCAACTGCTTGGGTTTGTCCATTTTCAACCCAGCTTGGGTTGTTTTTAACCCAGCATTTTTAGAGTGCATAGACACACTAATGAAACCACCAGTTTGGATGTATTTCTTCAATAAGTTCAGTACAATTCTGGGATTTCCTTCTTGTTCCCATAGAATTTCGGCATCTCATAATTAAATGGCTACCGTTTAGAACATGTTTTGCATTGGTAAAATGCCTATGATGTCCTACAATGCTGGCAGCTCGCTAGGTTTTTGAACAGAGCTCTAGTCACTGTCACACATGAGTCATTAAGCACAAGGCTGGTCTGGGTCTGATAATGTTTGTTTCAGAGTGTCACAGCTCTGATCTCCAGAGGAAAACAGAAGATCTGAGTTCACTTTATAATGCAGCTGTGGGAATAAGACAGTGAAATATCGAGAAAGAGACAAATTTAGTGGAATGAAGTGAACAGAAAGGGCGAAAATCAGAATGAACGAGAGAAATCAGTGAAGGAAAGACAGAAGAAGCGGAGGTATTGAGAGCGAGAGAAAGAGAGAGAGAATGAGAGTGTGGAGAGCATTGATTTCTCTCCTCCCTCAAGCTAATTAAAGTTTGGCACTGGCTTTACTGGCTCTTTCTATGCATGCAGGCTCCCTTGAGAGCGCAGCTAGTTATTTACATTTTCACTGGGCTTTGTGTTGCCACCGACTCTCTTTCTTCACAGCAGCACTGCAAACAGACAGATGCATGCTGTTTACAAACAACCTCAGACACTAACCATATCAGGTACACTATAAGGAGCCGAGTTTCGCCCCTTAATTCCAGTGGGGTGTTTGAGTGTTCATATGCTTTCGGGCCAACAACTCGCTTTCTTCCCCACAGGTCTGTTGAGACTGGAGGAGCTGATAAGGCGTTTTCTGATCTCTCGAGAGACGCTGTCAATCAGGATGCTGGATGACAACCTTGACCCCACGCCTTTACTGAAGGAGATTCGTGATGACAAAATAGCTACAATAATTATTGATGCTAATGCATCTATTTCTTACCTTATACTGAAAAAGGTAAGCATAGTCACATTTGTTGCTTTGGCTCATTTTACATTCATTCATTCTTGTCCTCGCCTACTTCAATCTCTTACCTTGCAATTCAGCTTTGTTCAATATACCTGCATTTTAATGTATAGATACTATAAGTATCATAACTCTGCTCAAGGACAGTATTGAGCACAAAAAAAGTTCTGCTTTTTCATACAGCTCTCTCATTCACACACGCAATTAATTTTTTTCATCGTCTCTTTCCTCTTGACTGTCTTTTTAGGCATCGGAGCTGGGAATGACATCAGCGTTTTACAAGTACATCCTCACAACTATGGTAAGATAGAGAAGGAGTTCTTGTCCTATTTTCCTGCAGATATATTCATGCCTGGAGCCCCATCTTCTGTATTAACAATTCATCTTTATTACGCAAACCCGCTCAGACTTCTCAAGCCAGCCCCCCTCACAGCTTGAACTGTATTACATACATTTGTACTGTATAACCTACAAACACAACACACACCTAATCTACACTACTAAAACGTCTAGTTACTAGTCTAACCTACCGTGTTACATTCAGATTAAGGCTGGAATACACTACACAAACACATTTTAAAACACTAGGCATCATATACTTGCCAAATTTGTTAATGTTTACAGAAAAAAAACTAGACATCATACACTACTGTAAATGACTGAGGATCACAAACTACCAGACTTAGAAGTAATTCTGAACACACGCAGAAACATACGCCTTGTTGCTTGGAGACACATGACAAATGAAAACAATGTGTTCTTAAATTAGCTGAAAATATGTCTGATATTCTCTGACTAGATGAAATCATTGTCTGAAGCTAAAACATTTGTGGCCTGTTGCATGAAGCTAGTTGAACAAACTGAGTTTTGCTCCGTGGCTAAAGCTACACTGTTGGGGAGATTTATAAAGAATGAAGTTGTGTTTATGAATTATACAGACTGCAAGTGTTTAAAAAATGAAAATAACGACAGTCTTGTCTCCGTGAATACAGTAATAAACGATAGTAACTTTAACCACATTTAACAGTACATTAGCAACATGCTAACGAAACATTTAGAAAGACAATTTACAAATATCACTAAAAATATCATGATATCAATGATCATGTCAGTTATTATTGCTCCATCTGCCATTTTTCGCTATTGTTCTTGCTTGCTTACCTAGTCTGATGATTCAGCTGTGCACAGATCCAGACATTAATACTGGCTTGTCTAATGCCTTGAACATGAGCTGGCATATGCAAATATTGGGGTCATACATATTAATGATCCCGACTGTTACGTAACAGTCTGTGTTTTGTTGAGATTCGCCTGTTCCTCGGAGGTCGTTTAAACAAATGAGATTTATATAAGAAGGAGGAAACAATGGAGTTTGAGACTCACTGTATGTCATTTCCATGTACTGAACTCTTGTTATTCAACTATGCCGAGGTAAATTCAATTTTTGAATCTAGGGCACCTTTAAGAGATTGTTATAAAAAATAGGAAATTAAACGCATTTACAAAGCAGGAATAAACACTGCTGCAGTGAAAGTTTGAGAAGGCAGCTGAAAAAAATATCTGACTATATCAATGCATGTGAATCAAACAAATAGATAATTAATATAGTTTCACAAAGAGCTCAAAAGAATACATGTAAGCTTAATCTGTTTAAAAGCTTTATATATTATGCATGTATTATATTTATTTTAATTTAAAAGCAGAGTTTAATATTGTCAATTAATATAATAGGCCTAATTATATGAATATGTCATGAATTATTCATAATTTTAATTTATTTAATATAAATATAATGAATAATTAACAGCAAATGTTGAGCAATTTTGTCTCTAAAATGTTTTCACTATAAACTGATTTAATTTGGAGTGAGAGATACAGGGGGAGTGGCTTTATTGCATCAGATACATGTCACTTTACTCACAGCTGATTGGTCGAGTTTAGGTTTGTGATCTCTAACCCAGAATAAAACCTGCTCCGGAGCAGGTTAACTGTGTAGCGTAAGTTACCAAAGCAATGAACCCCGCTAAAAACCAATCCACCTTCATAAGCCCGAAAAACCAGAGTTTGCTCAAACTAATCTTGAACTTACCTGGGTAGCAACTGAAACCGGCTTTGTGCAACAGGCCATTGGAGTCTGTGCTCATCATACATTGTGATTTTCTGTGAAATCTGTCAGCTCAGACTGTAAATCATGTTAAGTTACACGCTCTACTGAAAACTCTAGTTTCTAGTCTAACTGAACACTTCCCTGAACCACACACTCTACTAAAACCTCTAGTCAGTAGTCTAACTCAATTCTAAAGGCCACACTAAACTGACATCAAAGAACCAGCAGAGATGAAAGCCGACTGTGGTGTTGCCTCATGTCACCTGCGTCTGGGCCAAAAAGTTGCACGTGAACACATTTGCAAAGACTATAGAGCCAACGGCCAATTAGCACAAACATTCGAAGTGTTCATGAGAGGAAATAACTCTTCATACCAGCAGGTGGAAGTATTCTGTATTCATCATTCAAAAAGAGAAAGAGCTAGGACTGCAGATATGCAAACCGTAAGCAACTTTGTCATCATTTCTGTTTTCATCTCATGCACTGGTTCACACCGCTGAACAGCCAATCAGAGTGATTTCTCTCATCGATGAGCTCCGCCAGCTATTCAACATGCTCAATCACCCAAAAAGCCACCAGAGCAGAACGCACTGCAAAAACTTTACATTATTCAATCATCTTATCACTAGTCTACCCTAACAAATGACACGTTACTCCAACCTTGCATGCAATTCTTAACATATTACAGAACCTGTAGACTAGTGGTCTCAAACTGCCCACTGCCTTGCCGAGTTTATCTCCAACCCTAATTAAACACACCTGATCCAGCTAATCAAGGTCTTCAGGATTACTAGAAACTTCCAGGCAGGTGAGTTGGTGCTGGTTGATGCTAAACTCTGCAGGACAGTGGCCCTCCAGGAGCTGAGTTTGACACACTAACAATACCTCTAGTCAAGAGATGGCCAAACTCGGTCTCTGTCCTGCAGTTTAAAACACTCAAACTAGCCTATCAATGTCTTCAGGATTACTAGAAGGCTACAGGCAGGTGAGTTTTATCAAGCTGGAGCTAAACTCTTTGGAAAGTGGCCCTCCAGTTTGCCCATCCCTGCTCTAGTCACTAGTCTAAACTACAGTGTTGCATTTACCTTGCACTCACTACTTTCTAATCTACCCTAATTGAATCACTTTACTCAGACCTTATCTACTGTTAATCCATCTTTCTGATTTCTCCTGGAGACTGTTCCTTCAGTATGGTCACATGCATATCCTATTCCTAAACAACCCTTGCAAACACACCATTTGAAAAGACAATATCTTTTCCCTTCAACTTTAAGTCACAGCATATCACTGGAACAGAACAATACATCCACACAGAGAAAACTTGAGCTGATGTAAACTTAAATACTAATGATTTATTGTTATATTTTCACATATAGTGACTAATGGTGCTGTTAACCCTAAAGAGGTACAAATGGCAAGTATGTGTATGTGTTAGTGGATACATGTGGTGTGTTATCAACCTTCATTGACCCTCGGCTCAGATGTCTTTACATGTCTTATCATGAGAATGGCAAAATAAACATGAATAAAAACAAAACCACAAACTCTAGAACTCTTGATTCGTTTGATTGAATGGTGATCAAATGAATTAATTACAAAACACATGCATATTTATTCTCTTGAAGCTGGGCTAAACTAATAAACACTGTTACTGCATTCCTGACATGGATCAGTCAATAGATTTAAGAAAGGGTGATTCCGTATCCGTTATACATTAAAATAGGAGGGGATTGTAAATCCACTCCTTCATTATACTTTCCTACTCAAATACCAATTATCCAGTACCACTGCTTAGTACTATTCACTATTCTGATCTGAGCTCTGTCTATATTGGAAAAAAAACCCTACTTGTTCTTTAAAATTTCTAATACACACACACACTGATGTTCCCCCTTGTGTGATGCCATTCCTGTGTGTGTGCAGGACTTCCCGTTGCTGTGGTTGGATGATATAGTGGATGAGCAGTCAAACATCGTGGGCTTCTCAATGTTTAACACCACCCACCCGTTTTACCTGGAGTTTATTAGGAGCCTAAATCTGTCCTGGAGAGAGGGCTGTGACATTAACCCATACCCCGGACCAGCAGTAAGACACGCACAAATACAAAAAAATTATCAATATACTGTATCACACACAGACTGCTCACCCTAACCTCTGTGTGTGTGTTCAGCTGTCATCGGCCCTGCTGTTTGATGCAGTCCATGTGGTGGTGAGTGCAGTGCAGGAACTCAACCGGAGTCAGGAGATTGGCATCAAGCCTCTCAGCTGCACCTCCCCTCAAATCTGGCAACACGGAACCAGCCTCATGAACTACCTGCGTATGGTCAGTCTGTGTGTGTGTGTGTTTATTCAACCACTTGAAAGTCCTCCAGGATTGTTTTCAGCTTAGAGAGCACCCGCTGTATTATTTAAAGTAACATAGCTGTTTCTATTCTCTTTTTCTCTCTCTTCCCATGTTTTGATCAGGTGGAGTATGATGGTTTGACAGGTCGAGTTGAGTTCAACAGTAAAGGCCAGAGGACCAATTACACCCTCCATATTCTGGAGAAGCACAGGGGAGGCCACAAAGAGGTTAAAGACACACGCATACACATTTACTCAGATACCTAAATGGGGACATGCCATAGACATCTACTGTTGTTATAGTTTTAACATTATATAAGTACACACACACACTCACACGCACACACATTTTAAATAGTGCTACCATCTATGTTTTGATTGCTTCATTTCTCAACAATCTCTGTGTTAGATTGGGATCTGGTACTCTAATAACACTCTACTGATGAACTCCACCAGTCTGGACATCAACGTCTCTGAGACTCTGGCTAACAAGAGCCTCATCATCACCACCATACTGGTGAGGACCAACTGCACTACAGCAGGCACAGATAGCCAATTATGTTCACACAATGTTTACCACATCTACATCTGTAAATCCTGTGCAGAACTCTATAATGCTCAGCCCACTTAAACACTTAATTCATTATTTACTCAATAGAAAGACAATTTACAGTATGTCTATCATGATGGAAAGAACAAAGTCATTATTAAGTGAGGAATTCACAGTTAGCTTACATAGTCATTTCATTTTAGCAAAACTAGTCAAAAGATATTTAAAAATATAGACATCAATTTCTGTAATTTTATCTAACAGGATGCTGTTTTCTTAATTGTGATACTGTGATCAAAAGAATTTTAAAAAATATGTAAGTGATGGGGCGTGAACTTGTACTGCATACAGGAATGTGTGTGTTTGTGTGTGCAGGAGAACCCATACGTGATGAGAAAGGTGAATTACCAGGAGTTTGAGGGGAACGAGCAGTATGAGGGTTTTTGTGTGGACATGTTGAGAGAGCTAGCTGATATCCTCAAGTTCACATTCCGCATCAAACTGGTGGACGATGGCCTGTATGGGGCACCTGAACCCAACGGCTCGTGGACGGGCATGGTGGGAGAGCTGATCAACAGGGTATGTAGTCATATTCATCAACTTGTTCTCTGCTGAATTAATTATGGAAATCACACGGTTACATTCAATTCAATTGTATGTAATTTTCATTATTGTGTCTAGATGACTTTTCCAAGAATTTCTGTTCTGCTTCTACAATGTTTTATTGTTCTTTCCTTTATTCTTTGGAGCAGAAAGCTGATTTGGCTGTAGCTGCTTTTACCATCACATCTGAGAGAGAGAAGGTCATTGACTTCTCAAAACCCTTTATGACCCTGGGCATCAGTATTCTCTACAGGGTCCATATAGTAAGTCACACACACAGATTCAACACAGTGGCACCAGTTTAAGTAGCCCAGCACCTAAAAAATACAAAAACATATTCTTTGAGAATGACTTCTAAGTTTACCTCAGAGGTACTGACAAATTTGATTACATTTATTGCTGTTTTTACACTCATTTGCAACAATGTATTTTATACATTTTTAATAAGAAATTAAACTCATGGGAATTGTTGACTGATTTCAGTTATTTTTTCAATTATTGTTTTATAAGCAAATCCTGACCCACACTCACTCAATCGGAAAACTGGTTAGTGTAATATTGACTAGATACTTTACTTGGTGAACACTAAACAGCAAGTTCTGCTGATGGAAGAGTATTAAAAATCATTTTTTTGGCAACTCCAGTGTGTAGCTTTGATCAATAGCGCCATCTTGTGGCCAGAGTAAAACATGCAAGATTAAAACACATTTGAATGAACAGAGGATGAGATGATACACATTGGGGTGAATAGCCTGATATTTGAAATTCGGTGTGAACTTCTCTGCTTGTCCTGTCCTGAATGATAACAGCCAGTACAGGGAGTAAAATCTGGATAACTAAGGGTAATAGATAGATAGATAGATAGATAGATAGATAGATAGATAGATAGATAGATAGATAGACAGACAGATTATAGATAATGTGTCTAAATGCCTGGTAATACTGCATTTACTATATTTATGTTAATTAATAGATTGAATATTCATAGAGTACCTAATCCTTTTTGGCTTTTATTCCTGTCACTTTCATTTACCTCTCTTTCTATTCCACTGTCTCTCAGGGCAGGAAGCCAGGTTATTTCTCCTTCCTGGATCCCTTCTCACCGGCTGTTTGGCTCTTCATGCTGCTGGCTTACCTCGCTGTCAGCTGTGTGCTTTTTCTTTCTGCTAGGTACACACAAATGCACACCACCACACTCAAAAACTGCTAAAATCACACTGTCTTAATCAGTGTGTTTTTCTTGTTTTCCAGTAAAAAATATCTATACCTCTTTTTAACGACATAAATTTATTTAAGATATTAATACTTTATTTCAGAGAACTAAATTAAGTCTTTTTCTCTATCTCTCTCTCTGTGTACTTGTGTCAGGTTGAGCCCGTATGAATGGTATAACCCTCACCCGTGTCTGCGTGAGCGCAGAGACCTGCTGGAAAATCAGTACACACTAGGAAACAGCCTGTGGTTTCCTATCGGAGGCTTCATGCAGCAGGGGTCAGAGATCATGCCCCGAGCCCTGTCCACACGCTGCGTTAGTGGGGTCTGGTGAGTTTGAGCGTGTGCTGCGGCTCCATATGTGTTGATGGTCTTTTAACAGAGTCAATGGACACATTACACAGCACAGCTATGGGCTTTATGTCGTTTCTCTCTCTCTTTTAGGTGGGCATTCACTCTTATAATAATCTCCTCATACACAGCGAATCTGGCTGCTTTTCTGACAGTGCAAAGAATGGAAGTGCCAATTGAATCGCCCGATGACCTGGCCGATCAAACTAATATCCAGTACGGCACCATTCATGGAGGAAGCACCATGACCTTTTTTATGGTACAAATCATATAATATTAATATAATAGTTTATACACACATCTATATTGTGTATGTTTTGTGGCCATAATAAATAGTTGGAACTTTCCATAAATACTGTACACTGTTTGGTGTTCCAAACTTCTTGTTATCCTTGAGAAAATGTTGATTATCAAGGAGAGGAGAGGCCACGCTATATATATTACAAGATGTTTTATTTTCTATTCATTTTATTTTTTGCACCTCTATTACCAACATTTACAATAAATTTACAGTTGAAATTGAAACAGATTATAGAAATAAGAAAAAAAAACAATGCAGGGTGGGGATTGGATGGAGGTAGATATGATTGAGAGCTTGAAAGAAATGAAGGATTAAATGACCAGAGAGAAATCTGTCGTTTCACTGGAAGATCAAGTTCATACATTTTGATTCAAAATTATGAGTTCAAAACAATTAAAATATTAAATATATCAGTGGGTGTTCTGAAATGAGGAGGCAAAGTCCTCACAGTTTTTTCATGTTTTTTTTTAACAAATCATATGTATTTATTAAATCTCTTCAAGTTTATGTTTTTACTCATTTTTACGTTTATTCCAAAATAATAACTAAAGGCAATTACAATTTAAACGATATATTTTATCTGTGAACTGATATTCAGCTGTTCTTTTGAATAGTTAACTTATTTTCATCAGTCATCAAGCTCGGTAAATGCACTTTTCACAGACACAAAAATGTACAGTACCTTTAAATTCCCCAAGCTGATTGCTAACTTAAAAAAACCCCAAAGCTGTCATGTTTTCAGGCCATTTCAAGTTTGGTTTTGACATTACATAAAATGATGATATCTAAGTTGTTTACTTATTTTTTAATTAGTCCTCCCTTTAATGCTACAATTTTGTTTATCCAGACTGATTCGTGAACAAGCATGAAAAGAAGAGGGGAGATTTATTGCACAAACCAGTTATAAGCAATCATATCCAATCATAGTGTGATGGAAGCATTGCCTCCTCTCACATGACTTTCCCACTTTCATTCCCAGTTACCCCCACCAATCCCACCGCACGCTCTAGGGGTCTGTTAAAACTCAATGGGCTCAGGGGAGGCAAGAGAGATTCGGCCTCTCACTGTAACTTTACCTGCTGGTGTCGCAGTTGGACAGCGTTACTGTAGAAAAATGAGTGATTTATACCCTTTTTTAGGTCACATTTTGTAATATTTGCATTGTTTTATTTTTGTAATATGGATTATTTTCTCATCCAATTTTTTGAGGAGGCACTGCCTCCCTTGCCTCCTTGAAAGAAACGCCCCTGAAATATATCAATGGCTGAATCACTTACAACAAGATCAATAACAAGCATTTAGAAAATAGATAGGGTGGATGAATTGCAAGATTGCAAAATTAGCCTAAATTAAGCCATCTCCAGTATGGGACCAAACAATGGTTTATAGTTATTGATTATAACTATATTGTACACTGTGTGCAGAATTATTAGGCAAGCTGACTTTCTGATCATATTTTTTTTCCAAGCACATTTTACCAATTTCAATCCACATCAATCTTAATAACTACTATTAATAATGTTTTTAATCATTTATAAGTGATATATAATTGTTCATGAAGGCTGGAAATGAAAAATGCCTTATATTCAGGTGTGCAGAATTATTAGGCAGGTTTGCTTTTACAGGCAAAATGAGCCAAAAAAGAGATTTAACTTAGACTGAAAAGTCAAAAATTATTAAATACTCACAAGAAGGACGCAATACTAATGCAATACTAGAAATTGCAAAGTTAAAGCATGACCAATGGACAGCAAAATGCTCATTGGGTCAGCGGGGTCATACTAAAACAGGTGGAAAAGAAAAGACACATGTTAACTGCAAAGAGTTAAGAATTAAGGTGAAGAATTAAGTGTGAAACCATCAGGAACCCTTTAGTCTCCAGCGCCACCATTTTCCAGAACTGCAACCTACCTGGAGTCTCCAGAAGTGCAAGGTGTCTCAGAGACTTAGTTAGGTTAGCTAAAGAATCCTAAAAAATGACCCGCTTTTAATAAGAATCACAAGCGGAAGTGTTATAAAATACATGAAGACTGGGTTTTTATAGGCCTTATAGACAGACAGATTGAGAGTGACTCCTGAAGGACCAGCACCACATCCTCTTTTACCACTGTTTGAAGAATTTATCTTCCAGAATCTGGCAGTAAGTTTTGGAAGATCATTTTTAGTCCATCTCTGCAAGACGGATATTTCAGGATTAGAGAGGGACTAAAAGTGAACTCCCACACTTTACTGCCAGATTCTGGAAGATAAATTCTTCAAACAGTGGTACAAGAGGAGTGGTGTGGTGCTGGTCCTTCAGGAGTCACTCTCAAGCTGTCTGTCTATAAAGCCTATAAAAACCCAGTCTTCATGTATTTCACAACACTTCAGCTTGTGATTCTTATTAAGTGTGGGTCATTTTTTAGGATTATTTAGCTAACCTAAGTCTCTGAGATCTTGACACCTTGCACTTCTGAAGACTCCAGGTAGGTTGCAGTTCTGGAAAATGGTGGCGCTGGAGACTAAAGGGTTCCTGATGGTTTCACACTTAATTCTTCACCTTAATTCTTAACTCTTTTGCAGTTAACATGTGTCTTTTCTTTTCCACCTGATTTTGTATGACCCCGCTGACCCAATGAGCATTTTGCTTTCCCTTGGTCATGCTTTAACTTTGCAATTTCTAGTATTGCATTAGTATTGCGTTCTTCTCATGAGTATTTAATAATTTTTGACTTTTCAGTCTGAGTTAAATCTCTTTTTTGGCTCATTTTGCCTGTAAAAGCAAACCTGCCTAATAATTCTGCACACCTGAATGTAAGGCATTTTTCATTTCCAGCCTTCATGAACAATTATATATCACTTATAAATGATTAAAAACAATATTAATAGTAGTTATTAAGATTGATGTGGATTGGAATTGGTAAAATGTGCTTAGAAAAAAAATATGATCAGAAAATTAACTTGCCTAATAATTCTGCACACAGTGTACTTGTATTTGCCATAAATTAAAGAAAAATATTTTTTTCTACAATTAATTTCAGACAAACTTGACATAAGCAGTCAAGACTAAGACTGAGAAAATGTAATATTATTATTTAATTGTCATGCTGTAGAAATTATTCAAATGATGTCACTTCCTGAGCATCATAATTGTATTATACTTTTTTTTATTGGTGGAAAATCATACAGTGGCAGGACTGCATATAAAATGTGGTACAAAGCTGAAAATTATGTTCTAATTGCATTTTGTTAATAATTAAAAAGTTTTTAATCCATAGTTCAGTCATGAAACTCTTGTTTTACCCTCCTCCTCCCCAGCTCCACCTGTCGAGTTCTGCTATGGGTCTTCTCTAATATTCTTGCAGCATCATGTTTCCTTATTATGTTTGTTATTTGAACTAAGCTGAACAAATCCTCATATTTGCTCAGCAGCAGCAACGTAGCAAATCTCGTCCACAAAAATCAAGCATATGTACATTCCATGCCCCATGCCAATAAATGCGGGTTAAAAGTCACTCCGAGATTCAAAAGATTTTGTGTGGGATACAGACATTTGATGTGTTTAAATTCATCTAACTTATCTAATAGGTGTCATAGCAAAAAAGCTTGAGATTTGTGCCTCTAATGCTTTATGCATATCCTTTCACCGATTATCTGTTGTAAAGGGAAAAAAATGTTTAAATATTTTCAGGCTTAGTTTTGTACCATATTCATGGAAAGTGCCAGCAGGCATATATTTGCATATGTGTATGGATGAGTTTTGTGACTCTAGTTTATTTTCTTGTTGGTTTTTCGTGTAGATTACCCTTGGCTTACTGACTGTGTGTTTTCTTATCAGTTTTTTGTTTGCTCAAGTGTTTTTACCATCTGTGTGTGTGTTACTGTTTTCTTTCTGTTTGTTATTGTGCATGTCAAATAGTGTTTAAATGTTTATTTATGATGCATACACTGATGATACACCCTCTCCTCTCCTCTCTCAGAACTCCCGTTATCAAACGTATCAGCGGATGTGGAACTACATGTATTCTAAACAGCCCAGTGTCTTTGTGAAGAGCACAGAGGAGGGCATCGCACGAGTCTTGAACTCTAAATATGCCTTCCTCCTTGAGAGCACCATGAACGAGTACCACCGCAGCCTCAACTGCAACCTCACCCAGATCGGAGGCCTGTTGGACACCAAGGGTTATGGCATCGGCATGCCTCTGGGTAAGAGAGAGGGAAATAATTACCACAAGAAAACTGTCAACTCATCCCTCAATTTGTAAAAACGAAAGAAAAATGTACATAGTTACAATGGAAGCCTCACATGCAATGTACAGTAGCAGCACTGTGAATCATGTGGTTTTGAAACCATAACACCATAATAACACTTAAAAATGTATATTGTTTGCACAAAGTTATACATATTTGATGAAAAATAAACCTGCTCACTTTCACTTTGAATATATATATGACCAAATATCAATCTGCATATTAACCCTAAATATTTTTAAGAAGGCTTTGATTCCTTTCCTTAGAAGGCTTCCTTTCCTCTTTAACATGTACATTAGAGTCAGAAAGTCTGAGACTACATTTAAAAATATTTAAAATTCTGCACTATTTCTAGGTCACTAATAAATTAAGTGAATTTGTGACATTAATCATGTAAACTCATTGGCTATAATCAGACAAATAATCACAAAACGCATACATTTGCATTATTCCGTTTCTCAGGTTCTCCTTTCAGAGATGAGATCAGTCTGGCAGTGCTGCAGTTACAAGAGAATAACAGGTTGGAGATCCTGAAGAGAAGATGGTGGGAGGGAGGGCAGTGTCCCAAAGAGGAAGACCACCGTGCCAAAGGCATGAACCTCTCCTGCACTTTAATGCAATAATTTCCTCCCAGTCTCATCCCTGTTGAAATATCCAGTTGCAACTGGTAGCTGTGTTCAGAACATCTTAGTTGGTCAAAAAGCTACATTTTTGCTGCTGATGGTTCCATAAACCAGCAAGGAGCTAGTTTTTTTTTAGTCCAAGATGACAAAAAACAATCTATCAGCTTGAACCAGCTCATAACAGCTAGAAACCAGCTACCAGGTTCCAAAACACATGGATGCAGGGTTTCACAGAGGGTTTCACACTGTAGCTGTCACCTGCAAGCAGTTTCGTATGTGCTTAAAGTCATGATGGAATGGAAGTATAGACCATTCTCATCCATATTGTAACAAACATCCAAGTTAAATGGGTTATTGGAAAAAAAAAAACGTACGACAGGAACTTGATTAGTTGTTGATTAGATTGAGGCAGATCTGAATGTGAACTAAAAGTCGACTGTAAGAAAGGTCTAAGCAGACTAAATGATTGATGATGGCTGCATCCGAAAACATAAAAATGCTGCCTTTGGAGGATGCATTCCAAGGTAGGAAGGCATCAAGGCATGTCCGAATCCATCGTTAGCTTCACTTCCTGTCTCCTGAGTTATCTTCATCTGATCGATTTTTCAATGCAGCATAGATGTATCCTTCACTGCCTTTGATATCCCACAATCCTATGCTTTCCATTTGGTGACAGCTGAGCTAGAAAAAGAAAGATGGCATCTGAAAGTTGGGGTTTCTGGTCAGTTTGTGTGTAAATGTATGTTTTTGACCAACATTTTCCACTTCTGAATTCATTTCTAGCAAGTAATTATTATAGTTGTTAAATATTTGTTTAGTTATCATCACCGAAGGGTGCTCTATTTTGCTGTAGATCATATTTCGCTGCCTCAGAAGACTGTCTCACATCAGTTTCATGAGGTGCCTTAGTGTGCAAACGCTGCCTGCAGAGTCATTGCTTATAAAACAGTGAGGCAACAAGTTAACTGCCTAAGTTTTTGGGTGCAGCCGAAGTGTGGCATACGTCGCCAGGGAGAAGTCTGACATTTTTAGAATATCAAGTGACATTTTAATTAAAAATTATGAGGTCAAAACTAATTTTTTAGAAATGAAATTCATAAATGTATCATTCTCAATAAGGTCAATAACATGCATTTAGAAAATTGTAGCATATAAATTGTAATATATATAAATAGTGAATTTCCCATTCATGCCGACTTTAAGAATGCATATTTAATATTTCTGTCTGTGATGAAAGTTTGTCATAGATGCCGATTGTTTAAAAGTGTTTAATTCTTTGTTGCAGGTCTTGGGATGGAGAACATTGGCGGTATATTTGTGGTGTTAATCTGTGGCCTGATTATTGCTGTGTTTGTGGCTGTGATGGAGTTTGTGTGGTCCACACGCCGATCAGCTGAAACAGACGAGGTACGGCCTCTCTCCTGCGACCGCCAATATCACAGTCACACTACAGTAGGTTACCAAAGCAACCCGCCGACTCCTCGCGATAGTGTGTCGTAGTGAAGTCGAAGTACGGTGTGCATGTCTACTTGTGTATATATCTGTAAAATAGACTTCTTTGATGTTCATCTGTGTATACACTGCCAGCCAAAGTTTGAAATAATTAAGAATTTTTAATGTTTTTGAAAGCAGTCTCTTATGCTTAAGCAGCAAATGCTAATAATAAAAATAAATGCTTCTGAAAATCCACAGGAATAAATTACATTTTAAAATAGAAAACAGTTATTTTAAATTGTAATAATATCTCACAATTTTAATGTTTTTACTGTATTTTTGATCAAATAAATGCAGTCTTGGTGAGTATAAGGGACTTATTTAAAAAATATTAAAAAGGCTTTATTATTCCAAACTTTTCACCAGTATTGTATTATATATATATATATATATATATATATATATATATATATATATATATATATATATATATATATACAGTGGGTACGGAAAGTATTCAGACCCCCTTAAATTTTTCACTCTTTGTTAAATTGCAGCCATTTGCTAAAATCATTTAAGTTCATTTTTTTCCTCATTAATGTACACACAGCACCCCATATTGACAGAAAAACACAGAATTGTTGACACTTTTACAGATATATTAAAAAAGAAAAACTGAAATATCACATGGTCCTAAGTATTCACACCCTTTGCTCAGTATTTAGTAGAAGCACCCTTTTGATCTAATACACCCATGAGTCTTTTTGGGAAAGATGCAACAAGTTTTTCACACCTGGATTTGGGGATCCTCTGTCATTCCTCCTTGCAGATCCTCTCCATTTTTGTCAGGTTGGATGGTAAATGTTGGTGGACAGCCATTTTTAGGTCTCTCCAGAGATGCTCAATTGGGTTTAAGTCAGGGCTCTGGCTGGGCCATTCAAGAACAGTCACGGAGTTGTTGTGAAGCTACTCCTTCGTTATTTTAGCTGTGTCCATTGGCTTGTTGGAAGGTAAACCTTCGGCCCAGTCTGAGGTCCTGAGCACTCTGGAGAAGGTTTTCATCCAGGATATTCCTGTACTTGGCCGCATTCATCTTTCCCTCGATTGCAACCAGTCGTCCTGTCCCTGCAGCTGAAAAACACCCCCACAGCATGATGCTGCCACCACCATGCTTCACTGTTGGGACTGTATTGAACAGGTGATGAGCAGTGCCTGGTTTTCTCCACACATACCGCTTAGAATTAAGGCCAAAAAGTTCTATCTTGGTCTCATCAGACCAGAGAATCTTATTTCTCACTATCTTGGAGTCCTTCAGGTGTTTTTAGCAAACTCCATGCGGGCTTTCATGTGTCTTGCACTGAGGAGAGGCTTCCGTCGGGCCACTCTGCCATAAAGCCCCGACTGGTGGAGGGCTGCAGTGATGGTTGACTTTCTATAACTTTCTCCCATCTCCCGACTGCATCTCTGGAGCACAGCCACAGTGATCTTTGGGTTCTTCTTTACCTCTCTCACCAAGGCTCTTCTCCCCCGATAGCTCAGTTTGGCTGGACGGCCAGCTCTAGGACGGGTTCTAGTCGTCCCAAACGTCTTCCATTTAAGGATTATGGAGGCCTCTGTGCTCTTAGGAACCTTAAGTGCAGCAGAAATTGTTTTGTAAACTTGGCCAGATCTGTGCCTTGTCACAATTCTGTCTCTGAGCTCTTCAGGCAGTTCCTTTGACCTCATGATTCTCATTTGCTCTGACATGCACTGTGAGCTGTAAGGTCTTATATAGACAGGTGTGTGGCTTTCCTAATCAAGTCCAATCAGTATAATCAAACACAGCTGGACTCAAATGAAGGTGTAGAACCACCTCAAGGATGATCAGAAGAAATGGACAGCACCTGAGTTAAATATGAGTGTCACTGCAAAGGGTCTGAATACTTAGGACCATGTGATATTTCAGTTTTTCTTTTTTAATAAATCTGCAAAAATGTCAACAATTCTGTGTTTTTCTGTCAATGTGGGGTGCTGTGTGTACATTAATGAGGGGAAAAAATGAGCTTAAATGATTTTAGCAAATGGCTGCAATATAACAAAGAGTGAAAAATTTAAGGGGGTCTGAATACTTTTTGTACCCACTGTATATATGTGTGTGTGTGTGTGTGTGTGTGTGTGTGTGTGTGTGTGTATATAATTAGGGGTGTAGCGGTACACAAAAATGACGGTTTGGTAAGTGCCTCGATTTTGAAGTCACGGTTCAGTACGGGTTTGGTACAGCAGGGTGAGAAAACAATTTTTTTCTCTTTTTTTTTTTTTTTTTTTTATTAAACAATGTTTTACTGAACAAACTGTGTCTCTGTCTTTAAATTTATTCATTTATAATTAAAATTTTCTTAGTGAAGTTCACAACGTAATTTCGGGAGGAGTGAACCCATCTAATCTTTCAATTAGTGAAATTTAAACATAATTTCAAGAGGAGGGAACCCTAGTCTTTCAATTAACGACCAGAGCATACAAGCAGCTACTCACCCTGCTCTGGCATCAGTTGTTTCGATATCCCTCCACCTCCCCAACTCCACCACATAATTTGGGGATCTCATCTATCGTATTCCTCTTCCAGGCACTAGTAGTCCCTGGGGGTATATCCAAGCTTGAGTTGAAGCTGCTTCCTCGAGCCCCTCCACAGCGGACAGCAAGCCAAATATGCTTAACCTTGATTCTATGAGGAAACGAACTCATGAAATGATAAAAACAAAATCTCTGCTAATGCTGTGTAAACTATATAGATAGCCCTTACTTCCACATTACTATAATAAAGGTTACAATTAACAACAGATCCCAAATTATTAAATTCAGTTGCTATTAATTTTTAGATATAATCAACACTCAAATAATAATAAAAAATGTATGTATTGTAAACATGTAAATTACACATAAGGCAGTTTTTGCATTAACATCTGTTTTTTCAATTCATTGTTGAAATATAATCATTTACACAGTGGCTGTCATAACTTGTTTTCATGACGGATTTATTTAGAAATACATTAACAGGTTAAGTAAAATATAAATAATACATAGGCTAATATAGTGAATATATTTAACGAAACCGTTAATTTCTCTAGCGAACAAGCTGTTGACACTGAAGACTTTTCTGAGGTAAATGTAATACGTGACATATTGTTTACAAACTGTTTTACTGACTTCTTTACACGAGACATGATATGTTTCAGTAAGTTGTACTGTATCTTTCAACATACCAGATGTTCATTCATGTTCATTCTGTAATAGTGAAAAGGAAGAAATGATCGCGTTGAGGCGCCTGTACAGTGATCTGTCACGCCACATCAAAAAACGTCAAAACGGCATTTATTGTTTGAATTTCGTGACAGAATTTGAAAGATGGCTTATTTCTTATTTCTTATTTCTTATCGAAATGAACAAAACACAGAGCTTATTGTGATTATTGGTGGTTAATGCTGGTTAAAAGTGGACTGGCTAAAAGCATTACTGTGCGCGCCCCCTTTTGGATTGGAGTGTGGATCGCCTGTGACTGACTGTATTCGTCGTCTAACTGGATGAACCGAACCGTGACATTCGTACAAATACATGTACCGTTACACCCCTAGTATATATCTATGACATATACTTCTCTGATGTATGTACTAATCTTCCTTTGTTCAAGCATTTCATATATTTTTCTAAACATTCAGGTGTCCGTATGTCAGGAGATGTTGACAGAATTTCGTAACGCTGTTTCCTGCAAGAAAAGTTCTCGTCTGCGCCGTCGACGCCCCCTGTCCAGCTCTCTGGCCCTTCGGCACCCCACCCGCATCACTTTAGGGGCCCCGCGGCCCCTGCGCCTTGTCAGAGAGATGCGCCTTAGCAACGGAAAGCTCTATAGTGGTACTGGACCCCTGACAGGAAGCTCAGGGTCAGGAGGAGGCCCCTCAGACATGGGCCCCGGCCCCCAGCGACTCCTGGAGGACCCGTTAGGTGCCAACAGTACCCCCGCAGTGGCCCTGGGACCACCCGCAGTGACAGTGCCTCTGCCGCGGGGCTGCACTCACGTGCGCATTTGCCAGGAGTGCCGGCGTATCCAGAGTCTCCGCACAACCTCTTGCACACGTATCCCTCCCTCCTCGGCCCCTCTGCCTCGCCTGGCTCCGCCCCCTCCTCACTCATCCTCCAACACAGACAGTGAAGGGGGTGGCGGGCTGAGCCCGTGCCGGATAGGACAATCCCCACCGGCAAAAGGCTGCACTTTACCGCCACCTCAGTCTAGCAACAACACAGACCTAATGGGAGAGCAGAAATGAGAAAAAAGACACTGACAAAAAGGGGAGACAAAAGTATGACATGTTTTTGCAATATTTGCCCCCTTGTTCACAATCATAGACAAATGTGCTTTCCATCTTTTCCTTGGTACGACAGAATTATCCTTTTCTTTTGGATAACCATGTGTCATATCAAGGATTCTTTTGTACTATTGAACAATGTATATTGACCATGTCTGAAGTAACCTTGAAAATGAGTTGGTTAAGATTTAAGATTGTCTGCCTCAATCTGAGGATTTAGAAGTGCTTCACGACAGCACAGAGATATTAAACTTCCCCCGTGATTCTGATCTTCAGGCAGCACACAGACGTCTGCTTGTGAACAGAGGCAGACTGAGGCACAGACTCTCCTTCCCTTCCCTGACTGAACTCTCTCTCTGTTACGATAGAGGTCACACACAGGAAGTAGCACAGAGACATTCTCGTTTGGACGACATTCTCTCAATGATACCGTACAGATCAGAGCCAGACCACGACAGAATGAGAGCACACACGTTAATGAAAGACAAAGACGCTAACTTGGTAATAAAAAGATATTCTAAACAGATATTCTTACTTTTCTGTACTATACTTATTTTTAAATTCTATGTCTGTGTAATTTAATTCTGGGGTTGTGTTGTCTGAATTGGAAATTAAAAATAGAGATACTTTATTGATACAGAGGAGATCAACTCTGACTGAATATGTGTGTTATTGGACATGAGGAGCTGTGTGTTCATTAAAACGTGGACTTTGATTGGTCTGCAAGAACTTGTGAGTCCGTAAACAGTGCTGGAAATCACACCACATACCTCAACCCAAATCTGCACATGCTACATTTACCACAGATCAGTGTTTTTAGAAACAGAAAGTCAGACATTTGATGCTGTGGTTCAACTTACATATGTATCTTTTTCCACACACATCACATGCACTGAAAAACGACTGATGAAAGTAGGAAGGAAATAGAAGAATCACAGAAGTTCTGAAAGATCATCTAACCCAATGGTCTCAAACTCAATTCCTGGAGGGCCACAGCTCTGCACAGTTTAGCTCCAACTCACTCCTGCTTGGAAGTTTCTAGTAATCCTGATTAGTGTGGATCAGGTGTGTTTGATTAAGGTTGGAGCAAAACTGTGCAGAGCTGTGGCCCTCCAGGAATTGAGTTTGAGACCACTGATCTAACCTCTTTTTTAATAGATTTTTTGATAAACATTTCTATACAAATGTGTACTACATTATAAAATGATGGTTATTTACATTAATATTACATTTTGAGGTGAAGAGGATATTTTAAATGAATGCATCAAGGTCAAGGGGTCAGTTTTAGGGGTTGATGGGGAATCTTCAACCATGTTATGTCAAAACTATAGACAAAGAAACTCATTTGGAATAAAAATATGTTAATTTGTCTTTAACATCATGCATTTTTCATTTTTGTCTCATCCCTTATGCTACAGACTGGATTGTGTTTTTCTGCTTTCTGCAGACAATTTTGTTACTTTAATCGAAATCAAAGCCAACAAAGAAATGAAAATAAAGGAACGCTTAGGAATGTTCACAATGTCTTGTAATCAGCACATTTCTTTTTAAGAAGTTGCAAGACTTGTGACTTTTGCTAGACTGCACATAGAATCAAGTCTACCTCAAAAAAGAGAACAAGCTCACTTTTTACCAAAACACTGTCAGTGTCAGTTTTTGGGCCATTTTGGCAAATTATTAAGGCCTGTTCATACTAAGAGCAATATCTAGTGCCGCACCAACAGACAATACATTTCTGTATTCTGATCGGCTGTCAATATTATTATTTATCAGCTGAAGGAAAAAAAAAAGTTCTTAAAGTGATTCCAGTGATATTGTTCCTCTGTAGTGATCATAATAGCTATAGTGTGGTTGTGTGGAAAATTGGGGAACTTTAGAAAACAGATATTTATTTTAACACTTTGTGTAGCAAAAGCTCTGTGTTTTTGTTCTGCTAGATGGCTGTTGGCATGAATCTGCCATAATTCAATGCAAATCCATGACATTACAATTAAGAAATTGCTAAATGTTAAATGTTTTCAGGTTGCATACCGTCTGTTGATCAGGAAATAGTAGTGATGAGCATATGAGCACTACTGCAGTCAGTCCCTACAGCCTCAGCGGTGGACAGAACAGGAGGACTGCCTGTGGACAGACAATCAGGAGTAAGCTCATAATAAACCGGCAATTTAGCAAATCAGTGGGAACTCTGGTGGTGAAAGAGAATTCATTATTATAATGCACACTTTCTATCATTCATGCTTATTTTGTGATTTCATTTTTTTAGTGGTACCTATGAAGAGACAAGACTTTTGCTTTTGCTTAGCCTATAGCTACTTATGGTTACGAGGTTGTTCTGGCTGCAACCTGATCTCGTGGAAAAACGTACCTGTGGCGGGAACATTTTTGCAAAAGGGAAAATACGTAGCTACCAATACGTACATATCACTGCAGTTTCCGACAGAAATAAACAAACACTACATGCAGTAAAACAGCAAGCACTTTTAATCGTTTTCATACACAATTATGATTACAGTCAGGGTCATATGGATTAATAAAGACTTTTTTCACGTCTCCTTGCACACTATAATTATGATCTCAAAACACTTTTTACGAAAGTGCACGATTTGTAAACAAATTTTGTTAACACTATTGGGTAGGTTTAGGGTCCGTGTAGTGTAGGTGGTAGCTACGTTATTTTAAAAAGTAGGCCTAATAGAGAATTAATCATTTCAAATCAGAACTGCGGTGATACGTAAAACCAACGTAATAAAAACGTACCATATTCACGTTCATCTGTTTCGGACAAAAACTTGAACACGCTTTTAGCGCCACTCAGTGGACATTGCACAGTGAAACTGTCACGAAACGTACATGGCACTACGTATTTTCGTTTTGCATAACATTTCCCACAAGTAGCCTACGCTTTTCCCATGGGCTGACTATGGCGAGTCATATCACACCATTTGTAATAATACTAACTATTATTGTGCCATTTGTGAAGGGAGGTGCACTATTACTTGTCACAGAAACTTTTTTTCACATGGCGGAAAATTCCATAGATTAGACTGCATAAATCGAGCTCTGTCTTTATCTCAAAGGCTGTAAATTGGCAACAGTCTATGCAGACAATATTGTGGCATTAGGAAGCATTACAGCTCAGGCAAGCAACTCACATTTTTCAGAAAACATAAAGTTAAAAGGTCCCCTATTTTTTCATTCTTTACACAGCCAACAAAAATTAATGTTTCAATTAAGATGTAATTAAGGCAAGACACTACAGGCAAAATAGACCATCTATAATACACATTTAGGGTTTTATTTAGGCACTTTGTCTATTTGTGTCTATAGATTTCAATTACAATACATATCTTTAAGTGCATTTTTTTTCTGGCTGTTGACAGTTGTTTGATTTATGGAGTGATACTCATTCAAAATCCTCTCTGTAAAAACCCTAGAGTATGACATGTCAAAAATTTTGAACCTGGTGTTATCCAACATTCAAACTAGTGTTATAAAAATGTATGTAAATTAGTGTATATTTACTCAGATTAATTTGCATATTTAATTTGCATTTCAGAAAACTTATAAAACAGTTTTTAATGTAAGAAATAAGGGGTGATATGATATCTATTAGGCCTAGTTAATTATTTTCTAATTCAGGTCTTGCCTTAAGTAATATCACAAACAAGAGTAGGCTACCACTTCTTGCAGCTGAATCGACTTGCTTATAGTCAGACCATCAGCATCACAACAACAACTCAAAGAAGTTAAACAATTAAACAATAATATAATGTTACATTTTAAAAACAATATTGTCTATTTTTGCTCCACCAACAAAAATGACGAAAGGACACATCTGAACAACAAGTAGTGGCGCTACTGAATGAACTGGTGTTGAATAAATGATGAGTTAATGATTCAATGACTCACTTATAAAGACAGCTTACTGTTGACACCTACTGGCACCAACTATGAATTAAAATTTCTAAAAATTACCACCATACACAGACTGGAATATGCAAACACAAACAAGCAGAGTGATTCAAACAGTGAAATGTAACAGATTACAGTATCTCAGTCCTCAGTCCATAGGTTTAAGCATAGAGGTGGGTTAGAAAAAGAGAGAGAGAGTAACTGTCAAGGCTTTTTAATCATATGAAATATTCTATTTTAAAATAATCTATTCATTATAATGTATGTTTGCTAATTTGAATCAAGTTTGATTTATCACAGGAAATTTCTCAAGATAGCATGACAAGAAGTGCTTATCATAAAAAAAGGCACAGAAAGAGTTTAGCAGAATCAGCATTCCTTATATATTGTACATATGTCTAATATGGATTTATTTTATCAACAAAACATTTTATTAAGTGTTTATATAACATTCTTAGTGAGTTCTTGTGAAATGTAAAAAAAAAAATTCTTAAATATAAAAGATCTTGACAAATTCAGTTAAAATGATGAGTTTCAGATCAATGGGAGGAATGATATTCAGAGTAAAGAAAAGGGGAAAAGAAAAAAAATAATGATTATGGATTAATGATTGTAAAGACGGTATCTGTAATATTATGAGAGGTTATAGCTCAAACATGTTAGTGTGAACAAGACTTAGCACAAAAATCATTCCACAAAGGATTTTCAGCATATAGTTATTAATGTAATTTACTATTATTAACACTGCATTTGTATCAGAGAAAATAAAAATGATGCATTAATCTCACTACATCATTTCTCTCTTGCATATTTAAAACAAACAAACTGTCTTCTATTATGTAATTTTTCAACCATTTGTATCATGAACACCATATTTATACAACTTTTCCAATAAAATAAAAATCTATAAAAGTACTACAAGTAAATTCATGATTTTCAAGTGCAAGAGTAACATTGTCAATCAGGTGAAGCAAAGCCACAAAGCCATATAAGCAGAGTGTTTTTTGTGGAATCCATACTGATGTTTATGAAGAATAGAACGTATTAATGTATCTTTATCTTTTCTTTGTATAGAAATTTGATTGATTTGACATTTTTAGCTGCTAGTTTATGGGCTTTAATCACTACACATTATTTTATAACATAATCAAATCTGAACTTCTGTCAAATTTAGTGTTTTGGCAGACAAATCAAATGAGATTTAATTGAAGTGAATTGACAATGACCAAATTATAAGAAAATCAAGAGAAAAAACAGCAATAGGATTGTGTACTGTATATAGAGTGCTAAATAACAAATCTGCTCCAATGTATGCTTTATGAACCTTATGGATCAGTTTTATGTAACCTCCTCATGTTGAGTCATGGACAGGAAATGCTGCTTGTGTTATTTACAGTTATTTAAAGTTTCTCATTTTGATGTTGATGGTCACTTGTTACGCCGATTTCGACAAGATCAAGGGTTTACATTAATGGAATAGCCAGGGAAAATGTTTAGATATTGTAGCCTTTATCTAACAGAGAATCTTTGAATACTGTATGTTTAAATACTGTAGCTATCTAAGATGTTTTTAGTGATTAGACGTCACAAGACTTGCATCTGTGATCAACTGTTGTTACATCTGGCTTTTATTTTCAAGATGATAACATATAATGTTATCATCTTTATCTGTTACAAATCAAAGTTGTTTTGACATCTACAACTTATATTGTCTATAAACTACCAAGAATGCTGTTGTTATATCACCATTACTGGGGTAATTTGTAACAGTAGGTACATTATACATATCATAAAAAAAAATAATTAAAAATTAAATTGATAAACTGATATTAAAATTTGTAACTGATATCAAAACCATCTTGTTCTCCCATATAAAAATATAAATTATCTATTTGTAGGTGTTTTTAAATGTTGTTATTTTTATATTTTTTTATATTAAATTTTTTTTAACCTCTGGATTTTATAGGGGTCTGAATATTGTTGTTTTGTGTGTGCAAACTGACAATAAACTGTCCAGGGGCCCAGAAAAGTGGCACTCCTGCATACAGTAGCAAAGTAAAATAAATTATAGCTTACACTAACCCACCCATGTAGCGAGACTGAATCAGAATAATTTCTTTAACTTGAATAAAATTTAGATGTTGCATGACTGAAGTGATTATTGCTCATGCTCATCATCCACTATCAAATCATGACTCGTGTTAATATCCAGCGCTAGGTGGCGCAGTGAACTCTCTGCATTATAGAACTGCAGTTTATCATTAACTGAAAACTGATGAAAATAGTTAAGATGATTTGAGCTGCTGCTCGTGACAGTCGAGAGCTCGATCATGATGGTTTATTATCGCTTATACTGGACGCTGTGGATATTGTCGTGTTTTGGTGAGACTTTTTTTAGCAGTTAAATAATTCTGTGTGTTGAATTTCTATTTAAAAAAACGAGTTAGTCCTATTTTATTTAAGTAAATTCAGAAAAAAAAAGTATGCCATTTACTGAAGCTGTTCTTTGTTGTTACTGCCACTAAAAAATAACTACAGTAATTGGGGTAGTTAAAGTAGGCCTAAGTAATTTAAGTGCAAATGTAAAAATAAATGTAGTATTCTTTTACTTTTTCTGTTAGGACAATATTTGGGTCAAGATCTGCAGATCCCTGCGCCGCCTAATAAAGAAGAAGGAGACAGTGTGGTGTTCACTCCTGACAATCCCCCACCCTCCACATCGATTTTTATAACTCAATGGTTTTTTGGTACAACACCTATAATTACAGCAGCGTCTGGTGTACCTACAGTAAACCCCGCATATGAAGACAGAGCCAGTTTTGACAGCAACACTCTCGCTCTGACGCTGGAGAAACTGAGACACAGTGATTCTGGAATATACGAACTCAGAGTAACAACTACTGCTGGAGGGACACTTATTGGAGAAACTTCACTACAAGTCGGTGAGTGTGCTAAAACTTGGTTCAGTATTTACTATAAAAATCCTGTAAATCTTTTACATTATATTAACTACTGAAGAAAACTACTGCCACCCCCTGCTGTTATTTTACTGTTAATTTACAGTTCTCTACTGTAATCTGCTTTACAGTATACTATAATAATACCATGGAAGTAAACTAATTTCGTTTCTGGAGAAACCATTTAAAATTAAAAATGAATATACAATATTAGTAGTGTGAAATTATTTGATTCCACTAAACAAACCATTTCTTAATCAGTGTTGGGTGTAATGCATTACTAAGTAATTAATTACTCACTTTCCCCTTGAAAAAGTAAAGTAAGGGATTACTCTTAATTTTTCTGTGATTTGATTACAGTTACTTCTGATGTAATTGCACTAAATACTATATAGAACAATTCAATATAAAACAATAGTGGATTTAACATCTATGCTAAATTGTATGTTTGAAACCTTCTCCCCTTGAATACTTTGGTCAGTTCAAGAGTAATTTATGCAATTTTGTATTATTTATTTAAAATAATTAAAGGAGAATTTGAAATAGGATGTAAGTAATTAGTAATAAGTACTGCAATACTTTTTAGAGAGAGGAATTAGTACAGTAATCTAATTAGTCTGTCAAATATATAATTAATTTGCAGCTAGTAATTAATTACCTTTTTAGAGTAACTTACCCAACACTGTTCTTAACATAAAACTAAACTGCAAGTTATGAAACGTTTTACCATTATAATAAACTTTTACAGTTCTCTTTTATACTGTAGATTGTTATTATTTTCCTCTTGTCCGAGGCCCTGACATTCAGTCTTTTCTCAACTGTGAAAATCCATTAAACATACATTTTTTTTATGCATTACAAACTTTGGCAATCTAAATAGACACTGAAATGTACAAACCATTTCAATATTTAATGTGAATTGATGTATATACAATTTACACAAATAGCTGCTTTCCCTCAGTTGTGGGATCATGTCCATCAAAACAAACTGTTTTGCTTCTAAAAAAATTTACATTTTTAGGAATGGCGCAAATATTCAAACATAAATAAATTAATTTCTTTCATTGATGATAAAGGCCTTCTGTACAGCCATGGGCACGCAGATTTGAGAAATAATGGTGGTTTGATTAATCTGACCTGGACTCACATCTTTGTGGTAGTTGTAGTCCTAATTAAGCATCTTTCTGCCATGTGAAAGCACAAGTTCTTTTGTTGTTTTTACAGTTATTAATTGGGTCCTAAATGTGAAAGACTAATTCTAGATCCAGTGTTTTTGTTCTTTCTCTCTCATTTACACAGAAAAACTCTCTGTCAGCCTTATTGGTCCAGAGGAACCATTAATAGAGGGCGAATCATCTGCTAACATCACCTCTGAAGGAAATGGCAACATCACCTCTGTGCAGTGGATGAAAAATAACAGTTCTCTTTCTCCTAGCAACAGCATCATCTTCTCACCTGATTTCAGATCAGTGTCCATCAGTCCAGTGCAGAGATCAGACAGTGGGGAATATCAGTGTAAATATACAAACCCTTTCAACTCTGAGACGGCAACATACAGCCTGATCATCAACTGTGAGTGTTAAACATTTAAACAAAGATGATTTGAGCTCAAACCTGATGAAATATAAACATACTTCATTTAGCTTGTCCCTCTAACTTTGAGTCTTTTGTGTTTGTTCTAGATGGACCAGATGATGTTTCTATTAAGGGTCCGGATGTGGTGGATTTAGGGGTTCCTGTGTCTCTGTCTTGCTCTGCAAATTCTGTACCTTCTGCCTCATTCAGATGGATGTTTAATGGAACAAACACCGGTGTGACCACAGACACATTCACCATAGATAAGACTGACTTCACAGACAGTGGAGATTACGACTGCACTGCCTGGAATAACGTCACAAACAGAAGTGCCACACAAAGACATGCTTTACTAGTTAAAGATAAGTGTTACAACTTGTGTTTTCAACTCTTTATTATAACCAATATTTTGACCTTAATTTAACATTTGTTCATTGGGGCTTTCTGTTGTCATTATTTTCTACTGTTTTGTATGTTCATCTATATTGCTTGTAATTGCCTTGTGTTGTCTTAAATTTTATTTTTTTAATTAAGATTTTGATAGAGTATTTAAAGTGTATTACAATTATTATTGTGCATTATATGGTCTGGTCTGTTGTTTCTTGTATCTTTTCTATAGTCGGTGGTGGAGGAGGAGGACTGACAACAGGAGCGATAGTTGGGATTGTCATTGGTGTTTTAGTGGCAGTTTCAGGCATTTGTGGTCTGATTGTCTATTTAATAAAAACCAAGAAAATGTAAGTAATCTGGTACCTCATGGTGTAATTTGTAATCACAGCTTTAATTTGACACATTATATACATTATTATTACTAAATCACAACTTGTATCAGCTTCCAACAGGTCTAGATCTACAAATGACCTTTAAAGATCACAATGATTAAAATATATCATTCTCATTAGACACTTTTTCCTATCAAAGGAGTAATTTTCCATCACCATGGAAACTAATCTGTTATAAACAGCTTTTTTATATGACAGAAATGTGTTAAAGATTTTAAATAATTGATTTGTCTTTACACTACAGCCCAGTGTTAAACAAGGAACAAAAAGGACAAGGAAGTGGAGGTATGTATATATATTCGTAATACCAACATGAGTATGATTTGATTGAAACAACATTGATACTGACCATCCCATGTTTCAGATGATCTATTAATATTGCAAATGTTTCAGTACATATTTCTGTCAGTATCAATCTTATTGAATGTTTCTTTCTTTAAGCAGCATCACAAAGCAGACAACAGCCTGTGAGTGACATTCAGTTTTATCTCCTTATTACAACATTTTTGTCTTTATAGGACCTGATTTGAAACTGTAAATCTGACACAATCATGACACATTACAGTCACTTACAGGAAAAGTGTTTTTCAGTGGTAGTAACTGATATTCAGTTGTTCAGCCTCTTCTGTTTCTTGTGTCTTTTATCTCATAGTGGTAATAAGAGTTTATGGTTTTATAGCAAGAGGGATGAGTGTATTTTTACTGTCAACTCAACTGGACTTTAATTTTTAACATACACTATATTGCCAAAAGTTTTGGGACATCTGCCTTTACATGCACATGAACTTTAATGACATCCTATTCTTAATCTGTAGGGTTTAATATGGAGTTGGCCCACCCTTTGCAGCTATAACAGCTTCAACTCTTCTGAGAAGGTTTCCCACAAGGTTTAGGAGTGTGTTTATGTGAATTTTTGACCATTCTTCTAGAAGCGCATTTGTGAGGTCAGGCAGTGATGTTGGCGAGAAGGCCTGGCTCACAGTCTCCACTCTAATTCATCCCAAAGGGGTTCTATCGGGTTGAGGTCAGGACTCTGTGCAGGTCAGTCAAGTTCCTCCACACCAAACTCGCTCATCCATGTCTTTATGGACCTTGCTTTGTGCACTGGTGCGCAGTCATGTTGGAACAGAAAGGGGCCATCCCTAAACTGTTCCCACAAAGTTGGGAGCATGAAATTGTCCAAAATGTCTTGGTATGCTGAAGCATTAAGAGTTCCTTTCACTGGAACTAAGGGGCCAAGACCAACCTCTGAAAAACAACCCCACACCATAATCCCCCTCCACCAAACTTTACACTTGGCACAATGCAGTCAGGCAAGTACTGTTCTCCTGGCAATGCCAAACCCAGACTTGTCCATCAGTCTGGCCAGACAGAGAAGCGTGATTCGTCACTCCAGAGAACACGTCTCTACTGCTCTAGAGTCCAGTGGTGGCATGCTTTACACCACTGCATCCGACGCTTTGCATTGCACTTGGTGATGTAAGGCTTGGATGCAGCTGCTCGGCCATGGAAACCCATTCCATGAAGCTCACTACGCACTGTTCTTGAGCTAATCTGAAGGCCACACGAAGTTTGGAGGTCTGTAGCTATTGACCCAGCAGAAAGTTGGCGTCTTCTGCACACTGTGCGCCTCAGCATGCGCTGAGCCCGCTCTGTTTTACATGGCCTACCACTTCATGGCTGAGTTGCTGTTGTTCCCAATTGCTTCCACTTTGTTATAATACCACTAACAGTTTACTGTGAAATATTTAATTGTGAGGAAATTTCATGAATGCACTTATTGCAGAGGTGGCTTATCACGGTACCACGCTTGAATTCACTGAGCTCCTGAGAAAGCGACCCATTCTTTCACAAATGTTTGTAGAAGTAGTCTGCATGCCTAGGTGCTTGATTTTATACACCTGTGGCCATGGAAGTGATTGGACCACCTGAATTAAGTGATTTGGAGATGTGTCCCAATACTTTTGGCAATATAGTGTATTACTGCACAAAGACATACTGAGGATCGCAATTAAACAATGGATATTACTGACAAAAAATCATTCATAATAGACATTACCACTGTTTAATAGTGGGCTTTCTGTTTCATGATTTAAATATCAGCATCATTAACATTTTATCACAATTTTACCTCAAGAGACATCATTGTGTCTGATGTTGTGATTATAATTTAAGAAAAACAAATAACTATTTGTAGGACTCACACTATGAAGAAATGACTGATATCCAGAAGACAAGGGGAGAAGGACCGGTTCCGTTGAAGAGGAGTGAATCTATTATATATGAGAATTTCAGACAAAACGAGTATGAAAACTAAAAGCATTGAGTTTCAAACAGACCAAGATGTCCTTCAGCTCAGGTGACCAGGTTAATAATATTTGAGTCCAGTCTGTCCCATTGTACAGCATTATACTATATGTGTGCTTTGGTTGCATCACAAAATAAGTGCTATTTATTCTGTCCTGTAGTCTTGCAGTAAAAATAAGTAAATCATTTGGTTGGATTCTTTTATTATATGCTTGTGTAACGTCTCTATTCAGGTATCAAACCCTCCTCCTGTGAGCAGGTGAGGAAGTGAAGACACTGAAACATCTACTGCCAGATGATCTGTCAGGCTGTATACATTTCTTTCTTTCTTTCTTTCTTTCTTTCTTTCTTTCTTTCTTTCTTTCTTTCTTTCTTCTAAAATGCAGGCCTACACTGAATCTATGCACACAGAACTCAGTAGAACAGATTTAACAGCTGTCCTACATGTTTCCCATCTCATCTGTGTTGATTTAATAAATATTTTGGCTAGTTTTCTAAATTATATTTATTTATAATTTATAAGTTACTATAGCTAATATTTAGCTAGTATTGATCACACACACACCCAACAGTTTATCAGATATCATTAGATACATCCTCATTCTTTCTTTCATTCTTTCCTCATTCTTTCTTTCACTGGGAAATAAAAGAACTGTGATAGTGGGTAAAAAAAACAGGTTACGTTGTTGAGTAGATTCACCTTTAGACCTGAACACAACGTCAATCAAGGGAAAGAAACAAGGAAGTGACATGGTCGAAAAATAGGGAGTTTTGGTAAAGAAATTTATTGTTCATTATCTTCTTGAAATAATGTAATTTAAATACTTTCCTGTTATTTCAATTTTCTTTGCTCAGAATAAAGAGTTCCTTTCTTATTCTTTCCAGCTTCTGGTTCTGGTTTTTAGCACTTTGGAATATTTAAGGCCACATACAATACTGTATTTTTTTTCTTCATGATGTGGGCAGTTGTGGCCTAGAGAGTCAGAATTGTAACCCGAAGGTTGCGGGTTTGATTCTCTGTACCTGCAGGAAAATGTAGGTGGGGGGAGTGAATGAACAGCACTCACTTCCATCCACAATACCCGCGTGCAATCGCTCCCCATGCAGCCGGCCTGCCCACGGCTCCAGGTGTGTGTGTGTTCACTCACTGCAACTAATGTGTGCACTAACTTGGATGGGTTAATTGCAGAGGACAGATTCTGAGTATGGGTTGCCATACTTGGTCTTCACATCACATCACTTAATGTGATAACACTGACATGCAAATGATAAGAACTTACCAAGGCAAGTGTAGTGAGTTAAACTGGTTGTATTTTTATCATTAAGATGAATGATTTTCATCATGGATGAATTCTGTACAAACTGCAGGTACCAAAACTGTCCACTTTCAGCACTTCAACACTAGGGGCCTCATTATAAAGCGTGCATACACACAGATTTGATCATGTGTGCGTAAGCATAAATCCACGCCAACGCTTTTATTTATAAAAACGGTCTTTGACGTGGAAAAGTGCTTAGCGCCACATCAGGGTCTGAGCAGACATATGCACTTTTCCTTGTCAGATTACTGCAGGTTTTTGTAAATCTAAGCTATTCTTGCAGCTCGCCATTCTAAATTAAAGGATTTGGACGATGAGTGGTGATCTTTTATATGTAAATGACATTAATTAGGTGTCGTTTACAATGCGGAAAACTGAAAACCATTCAGCTGCGTGCAAGTTCAAAATCATTTGCGATTTATAGATTTCACATCTGAAAGAGAGGCGTACGCACGAGAAATGAGAAATGACACCTTTCCTAGTGAAGACCGAATACCTTTGTGACACATAAGACGTGTTTTATCTGTTCAATATATATATAACATGATGGTTTTATGTATATTTGAGTTTTAATTGGGTTACATGTTGTTTTAGCCATTTTATTCCTCTTACATATTTTAATGTGTGTATGTCTTTAAATGTGTATGGGTCTGCCTGTCATGTGACTGATCACATGACAGGAACCAGGAAGTAAACCAGTTCCTAAAGGAGGCAGCATGACAAGCAATCACCCCCTCATTACAAATGTGATCACGTGTAGCTGGACTGTGGAGTTGGTGATTGCTGGTAGGCGGGTTTGGCAACACTGGACTGTGACTGGAGCGCTGATGGCAGGAAATGACGGTAGCTCTGGTAGTGATCCGGAAATGGAAGATGAATCGTGTAGCGGGAGTACAGGAGGGAATGAATGGTGGAGAGTAGTCAATCGGAAAAGAAAGAAAGCTAATAGTCAAGGATTATTTACGGACAGTGGAAAGGAGGAACATGTGAGTAGGAAAAATATAGAAGAATATAAGGTAATGATGAAATTTGCTGAATCAGGCATGACGATAAACCCAATTAAACTGACAAAATCTCTGAATAAAGCGATAGGAGAAATAAATAGTGCAAAGACTCTGAGAGATGGAAATTTGATTATCATGTGTAAGGACGAAAAACAACAAAAGAAGGCACTAAGTATAAATTCGATGTTTGGAATGTCAGTGTCATGCACATTGATGAAGACGAAACCCTGGGTTAGAGGAGTAATTACTGGAATTCCTACTGATGTGAATACTGATAAAATTAAGAGTTGCGTCGAAGGGGGAAAAGTAATTGGAGCAAAACGGCTGCAATATGTGAAAAATAAAGAAAGGATGGATAGTCTATCAGTTATGCTTCAGTTTGATGAGGAAAGAATGCCAGAGAGGGTAAAAATAGGATACGTTAGTTACCCAGTAAGACCTTACGTGCCTCCTCCGCTTAGATGCTTCAAGTGCCAGAAGTATGGCCATGTTAGTGCTGTTTGCAGAGGAAAACAACGTTGTGCGAGATGTGGGGGTGATCACGAATATGGTAAATGTGGGGAAGGAGTGAAGGTAAAATGCTGCAATTGCGGAGGTGAGCATAGTGCAGGATTTGGGGGATGTATGGTGCACAAACATGCTGTGAAAATTCAAAGTGTGAGAATAACTGAGGGGTTAACTTATGCTGAAGCAGCACAAAAAGCAAAACAAAATGAGCAGATACAGAGAGAGGTAAAAGTACAAGATTTGACTGGGAATTCGTTGGTTCAAAGTAATAAAAAAGAGGATAGTTTGGTGATCGGGAAAATGGAATTCGTTTCATTTATGGCTGAAGTGGTAAATTGTTCTGCTCAGACAGAAAGTAGAACGGAGAGAATTAAAATTATAATTCGGGCAGCTGAGAGATACTTGTATGTAACAGGTGTAACTCTGGAAAAAATAAATGACATGCTAAAGACTCATTCAAGTACTCATACAGTATGTGGAAATACTTAATAATAATGGTTTTAACGATTCTGCAATGGAATGCCAGAAGTCTAATTGCAAATGGATCAGAATTTAAAAAGTTTATAGATCTATTAGATAAGAAACCAAACATAATTTGTGTACAAGAAACATGGTTAAAACCTAAATTAAATTTTGTTTTGCAAGGGTATAATATTGTAAGGAAAGATAGGAAGTCAGGCAATGGAGGTGGGGTGGCAACTTTTATAAAAAATGAATTAGAATTCAGAGTTATTAATGAGATTGAAGAATATGAATTGGTGGTTGTAGAAATATATGCAGAGAAACATAATATTAGAATAATAAATTATTATAATCCTTGTAATAGATTAAGTAAAGATTTAGAAAAGGTTATAGGATCAGGTAATCATAAAATAATTTGGTGTGGAGATTTTAATGCACATAGCACTTTATGGGGTAGTAGTAAAGATGATCATAATGGGGATGTTGTTGAAGAAATAATAGATAGTAATGGGCTAGTTTGTCTAAATGATGGTAGAAACACAAGAATAGATTTGGTACGAGGTATTGGGTCAGCTATAGATTTAACATTGGTTTCTGAAGGTATAGCAAGTAAATGTGTTTGGGATGTTTGGGAAGATGATAATATGGGTAGTGATCACTATATAATTGTATGTAAGGTAGGGATGAGTGTAATAGAACATAATGTGATTTTAGCTCCAAGATGGAGATTTAATAAAGCAAACTGGGAAGCATATAAATATCTAAGTGAGGTAGAACTAACAACAGTAGAATTAAATAAGATGGAAGACATAGATGAATGTAATAGGATAATATGTAAATTATTATATGATGTAACTGATAATATTATAGGAAAAAAGGGTCAATGTAAAAAGAGGAAAGCAGTTCCTTGGTGGACAGAACAGTGTAGTAATGCAATACATAATAGGAATAAAGCATTTAGAAAAATCAAAAAGTCTAATTTATTTGAAGATTTTATTAAATATAAGAAAGCACAAGCTGAAGTAAGAAGAATAGTACGAGCAGCTAAAAAGAAGTACTGGAGAGATTGGTGTAATACAATAGGGGAAGATATCAATATAAGTGAAGTATGGGGATCAATTAGGAAAATGGGAGGAATTTATAGAAATCAAACTTTACCTGTTTTAAAAAATGATGAAAGTAGAATAGCTGTGACAGATAATGAAAAAGCTGAAATGTTGGCTAAAGTTTTCGTTAAAGTCCATAGTGATGATAATGTATCAGAGGAAATTAAAAAGAGTAGAAATCAGAACAAAAATCAATATCCAGATTTAATGATGAAAAGAAGTTCTTCTGATGAAGCTTTAGATGCAGATTTTACTATGTACGAATTAAAGATGGCTCTAGGGGGCGTTAAACATTCATCTCCTGGAAAAGATGATATATGTTATGTAATGATTCAACATTTATCAGATAGATCTTTAAATATCATTTTAAATCTGTTTAACAAGATATGGAATGCAGGAAAGATTCCTTCTTCTTGGAAGCATGGAATAATTGTTCCAGTTGGTAAACCTGGAAAGGATAAGTCTAATCCAATTAATTATAGGCCAATTGCTTTAACTTCTAATTTATGTAAATTAATGGAGAAAATGATAATTCGTAGGCTAAATTATATATTAGAAATAAAAGGTCTTATATCGCCATATCAGAGTGGATTCAGGGCAGGTCGGAATACTATGGACGCTGTTTTAAGTCTAGAAGCCGATATCAGGAAAGCTCAAGCAAATAAAGAAGTATTGGTAGGGGTTTTATTTGATATTGAGAAAGCATACGATATGCTCTGGAAAGAGGGACTTTTAATTAAACTTGAATGCATGGGAATTGGAGGAAAGTTATATAACTGGATTATGGATTTCCTATTAGAAAGAACAATTCAAGTTAGGATAGGAGTAGAGTATTCTAAGACTTACGTGATAGATAATGGAACTCCGCAAGGTAGTGTATGCAGCCCAGTATTTTTTAATATTATGATTAATGATATTTTTAGTAATTTTAAGGGTGACATTGGAAGGGCATTATTTGCAGATGACGGAGCAATATGGAAAAGAGGACGTAATATTGCATGTGTGTCCCAAAGATTACAAAAAGCAGTAGATAAAGTGGAGGTATGGGCAAATAATTGGAGCTTTAGATTATCTGTGGCTAAAACTCAAGTGATATGTTTCTCTAAAGGGAAAAAATTACCAGAGGTTAAGTTAAAGCTGTACAATCAGGAGCTGGAGCAAGTATCAGTAGTTAAATATCTCGGGGTATGGATGGAATCTAGATTGACATATGCTATGCATGCTACAAAGCTGATCAATAAATGTAAAATAGGAGTAAATATTTTAAGGTGTTTAACTGGGGTAGAATGGGGAGCTTGTAAATTATCTTTGAAAAGAATTTATTGTACATTAATTAGACCAAGTTTAGATTATGGTAGTATTATTTATGGCTTTGCATCTGAAACTACTCTGAAAAAGATTGAAAAAATGCAGAATCAAGCTTTAAGAATATGTTGTGGTGCATTTAAATCATCTCCCATTGCAGCCATGCAGGTAGAAGTGGGGGAAGCTCCTTTATACCTTCGAAGGTTTAAAATTAGAATGAATTACTGGCTTAATTTAAAAGGACATAAAGTGTCTCATCCAGTAAAGGGGGTGATTGAAGAATGCTGGGAGCATGGAAATAAAAATATCAAAAGCTTTGGATGGATTGCTAATAGGGAAGCTCAAGTAGTTGGTATTGCAGACTGTGATGTCAGCCCAACTGTGATAGTATCCAGAATTCCGCCGTGGATTTTTCCTATGCCGATTGTAGATTTTCAAATACAAATAAAAATTAAGAATGAGAAAGATACCCCTAAGAACATTATTGCGCAGCAGTATTTAGATCAGATTTATTCTTCGTGGTTACATATATTTACTGATGGTTCTAAAGACCCTATCTCTGGTAGAACTGCTGCTGCTGTATATATTCCGAAGTTTCAAACTAGTATGAAGAAAAGAATAATTGATCATGTATCTGTGTATGCAGCAGAATTGATTGCTTTGGTGGTAGCACTCCAATGGGTTGAGGATGTAAAACCAAGTTTAGTTGTAATTTGTTCTGATTCTTACGCAGCATTATTAAGCCTTGCAAGTGGACTAAAATCATCAAGGCAAGACATTATTTATGAGATTCTTGCAAGTTTGTTAAGAATAAGTAAAGCAAGCTTAGTAACATTTTTGTGGGTTCCTGCTCATGTAGGAGTGGAGGCTAATGAAGTGGCTGATAAGCTAGCTAAGCAAGCTCTTAAACATGCAGAAATAGATATTAAAGTAACTCTGAGTAAAAATGAAGTAAAAGGGAAAATTAATGAATTCATAAATAACAAATGGCAAGAAGCATGGAATTGTGATAGCAAGGGCAGATATATGTATAATATTCAGCAGCAAGTAGGAAATGGAAGAAGTGTTTTTAGGAATAGGAAAGAAGATACAATTATTTCACGCATCCGAATAGGGCATACTAGATTAAATTACTCTCTGTTTAAAATTGGAAAACATGAATCAGGACAATGTAATTTTTGTAATCAGGCAGAAACAATTGAACATGTTTTAATTAAATGCAAAAAATATGGAAAAGAAAGATTAAAACTCATTAATGAAGTTAAAAACATGGGTGTTGAATCATTTAATTTGATAAGCCTCTTGAAAGAACATGCAGAACAAAGTAGAATCTATGGTGCTATTATAAAATATATTAAAGAAATAGGAATTATTAATAGAATTTAATTTTTTTTTTTTTTTTTTTTTTTTCTGTTTGGTAGCTGCTTATTAGTGCTTCACACTCCAGTCCAGTTGGTGGCGGTAAATGCACCATAAGTTGGTTTGCCATCCGCCATAAAAACGTCATTAGAAGATGGACTGTGGAGTTACATTTTATGGACTCACCTTTCCAGCAAATCACATCACTCTGCATTGGATTATCACTTCTGTGGACTTTGTATATACACCGGTGGACACTTTCACATTGGGACTTACATCACAATAGGATTCTTATGGACTGTTTTAGGGTATGGACTCCACACTTTTAACAGCCTAAGTTATTCTAGTTTTATTGTGTTGTTTTAAGTTCTATGTGGAAATTGTAAATACACTTTATTTATTAATTTCTGTTGCCTGTCTCATCTTTTTAAACACTCCAAAAGCTCACACAGTATAATCTGACCCCAGTTTTAATTAATGTAAAATTGACCTATTGGGCCGATCGTTATACCTTTAATGCATTCTTGCCGTTCATTTACGTGTTTAATCTATAGGTTTGCGTGTTTGAGTGTGTATCTGCGCAGAAGCTTAGTCTTTTTAAAAATATTTGCCAAATTACTTGTCTGGTCCGCATAATACAGAAAGATTTGTTGTGTCCACTGATCTATGCCAAATGGAATAATTTTGATAACGTTTTATCTATACATATAGAAAGGAAAAGGAAATTGGCCTTCGTAGGGGATAGTTTAGTTGAAACGTCAGGGCTGCGTTATCATCGTGTCTAGATGCAGGTTCTTCATCTCATCTGGATATGGCCTGGATCTGGCACGCTGCGGAAAACCTCGGGATAAACAGAGAGAGACTAATATGAGATGTCTCCTGACTAGAAATCCTCACAGATACCATTTCTTTCTAAAAAGGAACATAGTTGTGATGAATACTGCCTTTTCTAGTATTTTTGACAAAAAAAAGTAGATTCGAGATCGGCCTGTAATTGACTAATTCTCTTGGATCAAGTTGTGGTTTTTTAATAAGAGGTTTAATAATAGCCTGCTTAAAAGTTTTCGGTATGTATCCTAGTGATAAAGATGAATTAATGATGTTAAGAAGAGGAGCTATGACGCCTGGAAGCGTCATGATGATTTAACAAGTTTAGAGAATTCTTCCTCTCCTAAAGCAACAAATGAATGGAATTTTTCCTCAGGGATACTACAATGCACTGTCTGACATGATACTGTAGTATATGGTTGCATGGTTATAATTTTCTCTCTAATATTGTCAATTCAAGAAATTCATAAACTCATTACTGCTGTGCTGTTTGGAAACATCAGAAGTTGAAGCTCTATTTCTCGTTAATTTAGCCACTGTATCAAATAAATACCTAGGGTTGTGTTTATTTTCTTCTAAGAAATTTGAAAAACAAATAGATCTACCATTTTTAAGGCCTTTCTGTACTCAATCATTCTCTCTCTCCACGAAATGCGGAGAATTGTTGGAAATGTGGAATTGTTTTCTTCCATCTGCGCTCCATTTTTCTAGCAGCTCTCTTAAGGGCCCAAGTGTGCTCATTGTACCACGGCATTGGATTAGTTTCCTTAATCTTCTTTAAGGAGCAACTGAGTCTAATGTGCTGGAAAAGAGAGAGTCAAAAGTTCTGTTGCAACATCGAGGTCTTCTAAGCTATCTGGTATGCTAAGGTGATGAAACTGATCAGGAAGATTATTTAAAAAGCATTATTTATAAATCTTTAGTGGTACAAGTGATGGTTCTACCATATTTATGGCTGGGTGGCAGTTTTGAAGCCTTGGCTAAATGTAGTATACACAAGACTAAATAATGATCTGAGATGTTGTCACTCTGCTGCGGAATTTCTACGGCATCAATATCGATTCCATGTGACAATATTAGATCTAAAGTATAATTACGACAATGAGTGGGTCCTGACACATGTTGTCTAACTCCAATAGAGATTAGGATGTCTGTAAATGCCAATCCCAATGCGATAGAATCTGATAGAAAATCAGCAAATTCTTTGATAAAGTCTGTATGGTGCCCTGGTGGTCTGTAAACAGTAGCCAGCACAAATGTCAACTTACATAACATTACATAAACCACCATCACTTCAAAGGAATTGTATTTGAAGGAATTACAGCAACACCTCCCCCTCTGCCTTTCTGACGAGGATTGTGTCGATTATCGTAACCTTGAGGGCTAGACTCATTTAAAGTAATGTAATCGTCTGGTTTTAGCCAGGTTTCTGTCAAACACAGCACATCTAGATTATTGTCTGTGATAATTTCATTTACAAATATAGCTGCAAGCAGCAATTCGGGGCCAAGCCCCAGAAGGGGCAGTAGCGCAATACGGAGCAGGTAGAGCAAAAACAGCAGAAATTGAATGTACATGCAAAACAGCTGGTTCAGAAGGACAGGTGGAAATGAAATGAAAATCAATAGAAGTTCAGATGAGAATGAACACAGAATGAACTAAAAACACTTGTATCTAATTCAAGAGGAATAAAGATTAGTACAATGCTTATTTGGATAAAAAAGGAATCAAAATGACTCATTACACACAATTGCATAATGACCACCCAACACGGGATTCGAACCCACAACCTCCAGGTCCATGCTGTGGCGCAATACGGAGCAGGAAGAGGAAAAACAGCAGAAAATGAACAAACATGAAACAGCTGGTTCAGAATTATGGGCGAGAATGATCTCAGAATGTACAGAAGCTTAGATGAAAATGAACACAGCATGAAACAAAAAGCATTTATTTCTAATCCAAGAGGCAATAAAGGAAACAAAACATACTCTTTCATAAAACCACTCCACCCGGGATTCGAACCCACTATCTTTGGGTACAGGGCTCTTTGGGTACCTGGCTTTACACATTGAGCTACATCATGACACATGTGCAACATGCTGTGGAAGAGAACTTTTAGTGTAAGAAAGAATTTACAAAAAAAGCATTACTTAGCATGCTAACCATATTAGCATGCTAAGCTAACTTAATGCTAATGAAGCTCATGGTTAACTTGATAGCTGAAGAGCCACATTAAAAAGAATGACAACTGGTTAGCATACTAAGCAATTAGCATGCTAAGCTAACTAGCATAAGACAACAAACACAAGCAAGGTCACATTCAGAGACAAATATCTCGGGAACGGTAGCGAATATCAAAATTCCGTTCAGTCATTTCTATGCGGCTCGGTCCAAAGATCATCTGAGCTGATTGTGGACAAAATTGGACAAAATTTGTGGGAGGAGTAGCGAAAAAACTGTTTTTCATTTATTTCAATATGGCAGACAGGGACATTTAAGGAAAATGACAAATGACACATCGTTGGAATTGGCATTAGCCAGGGAATAAAATGACATAAAGCAGACAAATTTTGGATAATGTTTTCAAAAGTTATAAGCAATTTTGCAAAAATCATTATATCTGTGGAACACTAGGTGGCGCTGTGCTGAAACTTCTCATGTACCTTCAGGACACTCTGATGGTCATATGTACCAAATTTTGTGATGATATGTCAAATTGTTTAAAAGTTATTGCAATTTATGACAAAATTCAAAATGGCGGACATGCTTTTCATCCGATGTTGACAAATTCAATATCCCCGGATTCGGCATGGCCCAAGGAATCCATAGACACCAAGATCTTGATTTTCTAATAAAGTGTTCAAAAGTTATTGGCCAAAATAGCCATTTTTCAGATCTCATGACCTGTAGGTGGCGCTGTTCCCAAATTCGGCATGGAACCTTAGATCATGGTCTTGATCAAGGGTACCAATTTTTGTTTTGATTGCTCAAAGTTTGGCTGAGATACAGCCTCTATAGCAATTTTGGGTCAACCTTGTTAACTTCGTGACATCATAACTTTTGAACAAAGATGAATAAAAAAAATCTGTTCAGTCATTTCTGTGCGGCTCAGACCAAAGATCACCTGATCAAAGTCTGGATAAAATTGGACAAATTTTGAAGGAGGAGTAGCGAAAAAACGGAATACTGTACTTTTCAAAATGGCCGCTACTGTAATGGGCGGAGACTTAATGTAAGAATTTGAATAGAATCAGCATGAAGAGACGAATCAGATGTACTAAATTGTATTTTTCTAGAGCAAATGGTTCAAAAGTTATAACCTTTAGAATGTTGAATTTTTGAACTGGTGGTGGCGCTATAGAGTTGGTCCTAGAGACTCCAAAATTGGTCAGATTTCTAGACATGACCATCACTACAAGTGTGCCAAATTTCATCATTTTCTCATGTTCCGTTGATAGGGCTGCCATAGACTCCCATTCGGAAGAATAATAATAAAAGGGAAAACGTACAATTACAATAGGGGCTACAGCCCCTTCGGGGCTTGGCCCCTAATAAATGCTTTTGAAGAAAGGGATCTAATATTCAGCAACCCAAACTTTATCATTTGTTTTTCAGTATTATCTCATTTTTATTTGTTGAACATCAATTAAATTTTTACCCTTAAATTATTACGGTGTGTGACCATAGGAGGAAGAAAACAGTAGAAGCAGGTTTTCAAAATAACTCAAAAGGTTTAATAACAACTCAAACGGCAGGTAAACACATCCAAAATACTACAGCAGAGGGCTGTTTCATAAAACAAGATTAGAAAACCAGCCAGGCTTATTTTACTTAGTCAGACTTGTTGTCAGTCAATTCTGTTTCATAAAACAAACTTAAATTAGTTCAAACTCAGTTACTCTGGCAACTTATGCTGGGAAACTAGCCTGGTCTGGAGCAGGCTAACTGTCAGGCTAAGCTGAGCTCCTCTAACACTGACCAATAGGAACGCAATGATATTACAACTGACTCTCTCACATACAATTATTTGACTTTATTAACATTATATATATATATATATATATATATATATATATATATATATATATATATATATATATATATATATATATATATATATATAGTGTGTGTGTGTGTATGTGTGTGTATATTATATTATTATGTGTGTATATTTTATATATATATATATATAAATACACACATTTACTAAATTGTGCTAAATAAAAATATATATTGGTGTAAGTTTAAGACATTTTTATTATTTTAATATTTTATTAAAAGGTAAGTATGTTGAGAAACAAAACATTTAAAGAGAAGTAATTTCTTAAAAATTAAGTGTTATATAGCCCACTGAATCATTCTCAGACTTAATGCTGACAACAATGGAAGCACTTGGGAGAGAACTGTCAGGAGACTTATTTCTTAGCACAGAAGAATACAAGAGGATTACCAAATCATTGTTTTAAGTGTGAAAATATAGCAAAAGTAACACAGAAATTCAAAATCAATAAACCTGTGACAAGGCCCCTGAAACAATCACCTTCATTTGTAAGCTTTCATTAAGTGATGAGTGATTTTTTTTGCTAGACAAAGAGCAGGAGAAATACCAAGTGAGTGTTTCAGAGCCAGCAAAAGCTATGAAAAGAGTGACAGAGTAAGATGCAGCCTGCTGAAGTGGCATGCATGGTTGTTGTCCACACTGAAACTACCCACTGTAGTCAAAGCACAATAAAGTCAGCTAGCCTTTTCCAAGGCCCATATTTAATCTATACTCTGGTCTCATATATATATATATATATATATATATATATATATATATATATATATATATATATATATATATATATATATATTCAGGTTGATTAGGACACTTTTTGCTATTGAAATGACTGGGAAAAAGTGTCCTAATCAACCTGAATTTTATATATATATATATATATATAGGTTTTCCTTTCTTACTGGCTAAATGTTTTGTGCCCAATATTTAATTCGATTGTTTTAAAATATATGAATATATTTCTCTCTGGTTTTGTTTGGCAGTAGTACTCTTTATGGTTATTAGAAGAGCAGAAATTAAAATCACAAAATTAAAAATTAAAATTAATATGCACAGACTAAATTTTAATTGGTAAGATGAATCTAAACTCAGTAATTGTCCCAAAGTATATTGATTTACCCCATTACAATAGTCCATTTACAGTTACTATCATAAAAATACACTTACTTGTAGGTTTGAAAGTGTACATAAGACACATTTAATGTCCAACATCAAATATTTTAGCGAAAAGAATTATTGCGCTTCTATTGCGTCCCGTCTGTTTAGCGCGCATGCGCGCAGCAGCGCTCGTGCAATGTGAAGTTTAGCCTCAAAATGGAAATATTTGCATTTCTTTCTAACATTTACAGATGGCGAATAAACGTGTGAAAAGTAAGTTATGCACTAAGGAAAACACCATGTCTCAAACGCATAAAATAGCACAAAATGTATGCCGTTTCCTGGTGGATCGATTTGATCCATGATCGACCTCTAGGGCTGCTTAAGAAAAGTGTGCACGCGAAATTATCTTGACTAGGTAAACCTGGATCGAATTAGCGGTACTGCGTGAACTTCAATGACCTTTTATGAAACCGTTTTAGCCCAAATCATTTGTTAGGTTAATTCAAGTCAGGTTTTGGAGTTTAATCCTCGCTTTTCTTAGCATCTTTTATGAAACAGCCCTCAGGTGAACACATCCAAAACAACAGTGACTGGACAACTGAGGGAGGTGAGTGGTGTACTTAAAAGTCCTGTGTGATGAGGTGCTGACAGGGTACAGGTGTGTGTGATCAGCTGATGGTGGAGTGATTGCAGGTGAGGGCTAGGGAGGATGATGGGAGATGGAGTCCAGGACAGATGGAGACTGTGACATAAATAGGTTTGGAAGTTTTTTGTATTTTCTAATTTGGGGTACAGACACAGTCTCTATGTGATAATATCTAGGTGAAAGAGTTTCTGTGTTGGGAATTATCTGACTTTTCACCCAATTGCTCTGCTGCATGGCCTCTACAGCCAGAACTGAACAACGTACGGAGTTCACTAAGATAGTCGCATCCAAAACAATATCTAAAGCCATTGCATTCTTGCTATCCTTAATTAAAGTTTGGATGCGTGTCTCTAATTTTGAGATTCTCTCTGTCAGCCTGACTATCTTCCTGCATTTATCACATGAGTAAATCTCACCGATGACAGAGAGAGCTATACTATGCATGTGACAGACAGTGCAAGTAACAACAAAAGGAGAGGATGACATGACACCGTGTTTGTAGACTGATCCGACTTACCACAGTTGTTTGATGGACTCGAGTTGTAGAAAAAGAGCGCGCGAAAGAAAAGGACTGTACGTGGCCTGAATGACAAGCTAACAAGCTAGCGAAATGCTAACGCACTGTGATTAAACGCTAGCGATGTCAGATTAATGTGATAGGCAATATCAGATATATGGTAATGATTAAATAGACAAGTAATTATAATAAATAGATTCAAAACAAAGCTCTACGGAGCTACAGACACAAACTATTCAGCAGCAAGGCAAAGAGGAGCAGACTGGAGCAATTGATCAGCAGAGTCAATCACCCATGTGGTGGTGAGTGCAGTGCAGGAACTCAACCGGAGTCAGGAGATTGGCATCAAGCCTCTCAGCTGCACCTCCCCTCAAATCTGGCAACACGGAACCAGCCTCATGAACGATGGGTTACTTAATGTAATCCTGGGTTCTTTGATAACAGAGTAAGGTGTTTCACTATGGGATATCGCTTTGGGCGTGACCAACTACGGAAGCTCCAATGACACCACGTCTGTCCTTTACAGACAGGTCGATCTGAGATCAGGCTCCGCCCCACCTATATCACTCAGGTCGACCCCTATCGAGATCATTATAGAGAGATTTCTTCCCGTTCCTGTGCAAGGAGGGAAGTGTTGGTGAAACACCTCACTCTGTTATCAAAGAACCCGGGATTACGTTAAGTAACCCATCGTTCTTTTTCTAACTTCGGTCGGTGTTTCACTATGGGAGATATAGACCACTCCTGGATTGCACAACATGTCATACCTAACGATTATGTGGGTCTCAAGCCACTGGCTCCTAGCACCGCATGTGCTACAGATGGCTCTGACACATTTAGTCTATAGAACCGCACAAAAGTGTGCGGCGTAGCCCAACTTGCCGCCGCACAGATATCCTGAACCGATACTCCACTAAGTAAGGCCCATGATGTGGCCATTGCCCTAGTGGAGTGGGCCCTTAAGCCTTCAGGAGGTTGAGATCCTCTGCATTTATATGCTAGAGATATAGCATCTACAATCCAATAGGACAGTCGCTGACGCGACAAAGGTTTCCCTTTATGAGGAGTAGCCCAAGACACAAACAGCTGGTCATTCCTTCTGAAACCTGCTGTTCTCTCCACGTACACACAAAGCGCCCATACTGGACATAATGCATTCAACCTCCCCTCCTCCGGAGAAGAGAAAGGAGGAGGGTGAAAAGCTGTAAGCTCTGTAGTTGGACATCTATAAGCAGAGTCCGCTACTTTGGGTACAAAAGCAGGGTTAGGTCGAAAAGAAACCTTTGTAAACCCTGGAGAAAACTGTAAACAAGACGAGCTGATAGACAGGGCCTGTAAGTCACCCACACGCTTAGCAGTCACCAGTGCTACTAGCAGTGCTGTCTTAAGAGAGAGAAACTTCAACCCAACACCCTCTAATGGCTCAAAGGGGTGTTGAGAAAGGGCCTCTAAAACCAACGACAAATCCCACAAAGGGACCATCTGTCTGGCCACTGGCCTCTTACAGCGTGCCCCTTTCATAAAACGACTTATTAAGGGGTGCTGACCCACTGCCTTGTCACCAAAACCAACATGACAAGCAGAAATAGCTGCTAAATATACCTTCAGGGTAGAAAAAGCCTTCCCTTTATCTAGCAGATCCTGGAGAAAACAAAATATGCCCCTCACTGAGCACTGAAAAGGGACAATATGACTCCGCCCACACCATTCTTCAAAGACTCGCCATTTATTACTATAAAGTGAGCAGGTGGAAGAGGCTCTGGCACTCTGTATAGTGTGTATGACCGATGGGGGCAGACCTGCTGCACTCAAATTCCACTCAAAGCAGGTGCTCCCTCCTGTGGTGAAACTAGGGGGGCACATTTTATTTTGGATTTTTTGCAACCTATCGCCCTCGGCAGTCTGCCTGGCTGTGATAGTGAAACATTTATTGTGTGTTTTATGTTTGGGGAGCATATCGCCCTTAGCTCGTGGCTTGGCTGCGATAGTGCATTCTTTATTATGTGTACCCCTGAAACAGTGGGTGTTTGACACTGATGAACCTCTTCCTCTATTCTCTGAACATGAGGAGAACATACAGAAACAGCCCTTACCGAACTTAGAACCGCAGGGCTGGAAACCTTCCTTCTCTTTGCAGGCAGAGAGAGAAGTGAAGGGGAACGTTTTCATGTCAGGTCACACGCTTCTTCTTCCGTTCTGCTGCACTCAAATTCCACCTCTCACGGGCCAGGCCCAAAGATCTATCCTGTCTGGGTGAGGATGGTAAATCCCCCCCCCCCCGCCTGAGACAGGAGGTCCCTCCAGGGAGGGAGGGGCCACGGCTGACCTGCCAGTAGCTGAACTATCTCGGCCACCCAATGTCTGGATGTCCAACGTGGAGCTATTAGTATCAGTGACAAACCCGTTTCCCTCACTCTGGCCAGTGTGGGTGAAATCAGGCTCAGAGGAGGAAAAGCATACAGCAGGACGTTTGGCCATGGATGGGCTAGAGCATCCACACCCAATGGTGCATTTTCGTCTGCTAGAGAGAAATACAGAGGACATTGAGCGTTTTCCTGCGAGGTGAAGAGATCTACGGCAGCCTGACCATACTTCTGCTATATCTGCTTCACTACCTGGGGATGAAGCTTCCACTCCCCGTACAGAGGATTTCCTCTGGACAATAAATCTGCTCCCCTGTTCAATATCCCTGGAACATGGGTCGCTCTGATGGATAAAAGCCTTGTGTTGCACCACATGATCAGTCTTTTCGCTAACTGATGCAGCTGAAGAGAGCGTATGCCTCCCTGCCGATTGATATATGCAACCACTGTAGAATTGTCTGTTTTCACTAAAACATGTTGGCCCCTGACGAAGCTCAGAAAATGTTTCAGTGCTAGAAACAATGCCAGCAACTCCAGGTAATTTATATGCTTGTGAATGAGCTGTAGAGGCCACACACCGTTCACCGCTCTGCCCATCAGAGTTGCTCCCCAGCCCTTTAATGATGCGTCCGTCGTCATAGTAACTCTCGTCGACACCGCCCCCAAGGGAATCCCCGTTCTGAGAGTCGCGGGGCTTTTCCAATGTCTGAGCACTCTGACACACGTATGAGTTATTCTCACCGGTCGACTGAGATGTCGCCAGGAACACAGACGTAGATGCGCGACCCAGCGCTAAAAGTCTCTCATCATGAGAAGTCCCAAATGTACTACCGAAATCCCTGAAGCCATTAAACCCAGCATCTGTAAGCACAGTCTGAACGGGACAACTTTCCCCGTCTGAAAACGGGAGAGACATTGAGTGAACGACGTGTGCTGAGATGCATTAACACCCTGTCTGCGTCTCTGACCGCCTGCTCCTTTGATGAGGAGCATATCAGATAATCGTCTATGTAAGACAATATTCTTATTCCGTTGTTCCTCAATGGAAAAAGTGCTGCTTCCACACATTTGGTAAAAGTTCTCGGCGCTAAAGATAGACCGAACGGCATAGTTTGAAACTCGTAAGCAGTGTCTCGGAATGCAAACCTGAGATATTTCCTGTGAGACGGGTAAACGTCTATGTGAAAATATGCGTCTGACAGATCGATCGTCACAAACCAATCGCCCTGGCGGATGGATCGACAAAGCGTTTTGTGTGTCAGCATTTTGAATGTATACTTTCGTAGGTGCTTGTTTAACACACAGAGTTCTAATATAGGACGCAGAGACGTGCTCCCTTTCTTTGGAATCACAAAGTAACGGGAATAAAAGCCTTGACAGCTTACCTCCTTTGGGACCACTTTGATCGCTTGTTTGTTTAAAAGAGTGTCGATCTCGGCCATCAAGACGCGATCTGACTCCCCCTCGGCCACAGAGGCTATTATACCATTGATTTTGGGTGGTTTCATGGCAAATTGAAGTCTGTATCCCCATAGAATTGTGTTTAAAACCCACGGGTGAGCAGCGCATGCGCGCCAATTGAGTATGCGGGCCGAGAGAATCCACCTATATATTTCTCCCTCATGGGCGTGTGTTGATGACGTCATAACAGTCTCCGCGTTGGCTCCCACCGGAGAAGCAGGCGCTCCCTCCTGTGGTGAAACTAGGGGGGCACATTTTATTTTGGATTTTTTGCAACCTATCGCCCTCGGCAGTCTGCCTGGCTGCGATAGTGAAACATTTATTGTGTGTTTTATGTTTGGGGAGCATATCGCCCTTAGCTCGTGGCTTGGCTGCGATAGTGCATTCTTTATTATGTGTACCCCTGAAACAGTGGGTGTTTGACACTGATGAACCTCTTCCTCTATTTTCTGAACATGAGGAGAACATACAGAAACAGCCCTTACCGAACTTAGAACCGCCGGGCTGGAAACCTTCCTTCTCTTTGCAGGCGGAGAGAGAAGTGAAAGGGAACGTTTTCGTGTCAGGTCGCACGCTTCTTCTTCCGTTCCTTGGGGTGGGGCGGGCGGTTCCTAGCCGCCGCAGCCGCAAATGAATGCTTCCCCCATGGACTGGAGCCATCTGACCTCTGACGTTGGCCAGTATGCTGCCCGCTGAGAGCAGGTCTCATGTTCCTGGCCCCCGTCTGTCTCCCTCTCACTGCAGTGGCCGCTGCAAAGCCCTGTCGCGCTGGCTGAGAGGGTGGACGCGGTGTTTGCTTGCGTGGTAAACAGAGGTTAAAGGCTTCATCCTCTTGTTTCCTGATGGTGCTGGTTTCTCTCATTTACTCGAAAGCTGGACCAAACAGACCTTTAGTTGGATCGTACGCTGCGTCCATCACCTCCGCTTTCTGAGCGTCGCCCAATCCTGACAGGTTTAGCCATAACGCTCTCTCACCTGACACGGCCAGACCCATCATGCGGCCACAGCCCTGAACCGCTCCACGTGAAGAGCGGAGAATTAAATCGTTCACCACACATATTTCGTCCCAGAGTGCTGGGTTTGGTACTGCTGTGTCAAGCTGTCGCCCCATCTCCTCCAAAATCTCAGCTTGATACGCTGACAATAAAGTCACTGCGTTCAGCGAACACACCGATTGCGCCGCGTACTTATACATCCTCTGATAGACGGACACGGTTAAGCGTTCCATCTTGCTCGGCAGCGAAATTTGAGATGAGGCAGAAATAGAGCGCTGATTCGGGTGGAGATGATAGGCCACTGAAGACTCTATCGCTGGGGGTCCGGCCAGCCCCAGCTCTCCCATCCCCTGAATCTCCAGCTTAGAACATCCTTTGGCCGGGAGCTTGCTCTTAAAGGGGCTGCACCAATGGCGAGACATTTCCTTCATGCAAGCAGGATTTTCACCGGCATTGACGCACAGTGAACACATGTTTGCGGGTCCGCAAGTGACGTTTGAGCGTGTTTTGGGCCCATACACACAATGCACATTGGGTGAGGGTCCCTGCCTGAGATGGTTGCTCCACATGACGATGGACATGGGCGGGTTGCAGCCTCTCTGCTTGAGATCTCTGCTTTGATCTGGTGGAGTATGATGGCTTGACAGGTTGAGTTGAGTTCAACAGTAAAGGCCAGAGGACCAATTACACCCTCCATATTCTGGAGAAGCACAGGGGAGGCCACAAAGAGGTTAAAGACACACGCATACACATTTACTCAGATACCTAAATGGGGACATGCCTTAGACTTCTATTGTTGTTATAGTTTTTAACATTATAAGTACACATACACACACACGTTTTTAATAGTGCTACCATCTTTGTTTTGATTGCTTTATTTCTCAACCGTCTCTGTGTTAGATTGGGATCTGGTACTCTAATAACACTCTACTGTTGAACTCCACCAGTCTGGACATCAGCGTCTCTGAGACTCTGGCTAACAAGAGCCTCATCATCACCACCATACTGGTGAGGACCAACTGCACTACAGCAGGCCCAGATAGCCAATTCTGTTCACACAATGTTTACCACATCTACATCTGTAAATCCTGTGCAGAACTCTATAATGCTCAGCCCACTTAAACACTTAATTCATTATTTACTCAATAGAAAGACAATTTACAGTATGTCTATCATGATGGAAAGAACAAAGTCATTATTAAGTGAGGAATTCACAGTTCGCTTACATGGTCATTTAATTTTAGCAAAACTAGTCAAAAGATATTACAAAATATAGACACACATTTCTGTAATTTTAACTAACAGGATGCAAGATGCAGGGCCTCAAATCATTTCAGCATTTTCTTATATTTAAGTCTGAGGTCAGCTCTAAAAACCTATGGAGTTCCCTGGTCTGCTAATATAATTTCACATTCTTTGTGGAAGTGGATGGACTTTAACACCCTCTCAAGTGGCTTATTCTCTAAAGTCTATAACTCTATTCTCTTTCGACAGTACTCCTATATACCAGCTATTTATTCCTAGGAAAAGGAAGTAACAACTAAACCTGATTGGGATGTCATATGGGCCAGATGTTTCATTGCATCTAAGAACACATCAGAGAGCATCAGATAATCCACTATAAACTTATTAATAGGGCTTAGATTACTCCAAGTTTATTGTATAAAATGAAGATCAGATCTGATCCTTATTGTCATCTATGTAATAATTCTATAGGTTTGTATTTGCACATGTTCTGGGAATGTCCTAAGGTGGTACCTTTATGGACATTTGTATGGCCCTCTCTGATGTTTTACATCTAGAAATACCTCAGGACCCCTTGATCTTCCTGCTCGTAGATGACTCTACACTTCAGCTAAATATTCATCAAAAGAGGATCCTATTGGCTGCAGATATCTTAAAACTATGGATTGAACCATCCACCTCTTCTACTTCCATCTGGCTTTCTTACTTCAGAGACATTACCTTGCTTGAGGGCACCACTGCTAAACTCAATGGGGCCAAGGACAGAACTATTCAAAGCTGGTCAATAACCGCTGAGATGTTGTTAGAAAAACTAAAACCTTGACTTCCCAATTATGTGTAGCCTACTTGTTTTATGTAATCATTTTACTTTGTTCTGGAAATTTTCATGGCATCTGTTTGTATATAGTTCATTGAATCTGTGATAATGTTTCTGAGACTTATAATATAATGTTAATCAAATATTGTGATTAATTGTGATTAATTTGAATAAGAAATTGACATATAAAGTAATTCATTTGTAATTAATTTTCATTAAGAAATTAAACTCATGGGAACTGATTTCAGGTTTTAATAACCTTAGAGAGACCAACTGTTTTATAACAAAAATCCTGACCCACACTCACTCAAATGGAAAACTGGTTAGTTCTGCTTAATTTGTGGCGATTCCAGTGTGCAGCTTTGATCAATAGCGCCATCTTGTGGCCGGAGTAAAACATGCAAGATTAAAACACATTTGAATGAACAGAGGATGAGATGATACACTTTGGGGGGAATAGCCTGATATTTGAAATTCGGTGTGAACTTCTCTGCTTGTCCTGTCCTGAATGATAACAGCCAGTACAGGGAGTAAAATCTGGTTAACTAAGGGTAATAGATAGATAGATAGATAGATAGATAGATAGATAGATAGATAGATATTGTGTCTAAATGCCTAATACTGCATTTACTATATTTATGTTAATTCATAGATTGAATATTCATAGAGTACATAATCCTTTTTGGCTTTTATTCCTGTCACTTTCATTTACCTCTCTTTCTATTCCACTGTCTCTCAGTGTAGGAAGCCAGGTTATTTCTCCTTCCTGAATCCCTTCTCATCGGCTGTTTGGCTCTTGATGCTGCTGGCTTACCTCGCTGTCAGCTGTGTGCTTTTTCTTTCTGCTAGGTACACACAAATGCACACCAGCAAGATATTAATACTTTATTTCAGAGAACTAAATTAAGTTTTTTTCTCTATCTCTCTTTCTGTGTACTTGTGTCAGGTTGAGCCCGTATGAATGGTATAACCCTCACCCGTGTCTGCGTGAGCGCAGAGACCTGCTGGAAAATCAGTACACACTAGGAAACAGCCTGTGGTTTCCTATCGGAGGCTTCATGCAGCAGGGGTCAGAGATCATGCCCCGAGCCCTGTCCACACGCTGCGTTAGTGGGGTCTGGTGAGTTTGAGCGTGTGCTGCAGCTCCATATGTGTTGATGGTTGTTTTAACAGAGTCAATGGACACATTACACAGCACAGCTATGGTCTTTTTGCACTCTGCTTCCATCATTTATTTCGTCTCTCTCTCTCTTTTTTAGGTGAGCATTCACTCTTATAATAATCTCCTCATACACAGCGAATCTGGCTGCTTTTCTGACAGTGCAGAGAATGGAAGTGCCAATCGAATCGTCCGATGACCTGGCCGATCAAACTAATATCCAGTACGGCACCATTCATGGAGGAAGCACCATGACCTTTTTTATGGTACAAATCATATAATACTAATATATTAGTTTATACACATATCTATATTGTGTATGTTAACCATAATAAATAGTTGGAACTTTCCATAAATGCTGTACACTGTTTGGTGTTCCAAACTTCTTGTTATCCTTCAGAAAATGTTGATTATCAACCTCAGGAGAGGAGGTCACGCTATATATATTACAAGATATTTTATTTTCTATTCATTTTATATTTTGCACCTCTATTACCAACATTTGCAATAAATGTACAGTTGAAATTGAAACAGATTATAGAAATAAGGGGAAAAAAAACAATGCAGGGTGGGGATTGGATGGAGGTAGATATGATTGTGAGCTTGAAAGAAATGAAGGATTAAATGACCAGAGAGAAATCTGTTGTTTCACTGGAAGATCAAGTTCATACATTTTGATTCAAAATTATGAGGTCAAAACAATTAAAATATTAAATATATCAGTGGGTGTTCTGAAATGAGGAGGCAAAGTCCTCACAGTTTTTTTTCATGTTTTTTTTTTTTTTTTAACAAATCAAATGTATTTATTAAATCTCTTCAAGTTCATGTTTTTACTAATTTTTACATTAGTAAATTACAATTACAATTTAAACAATATATTTTATTTTTGAACTGATGTTCAGCTGTTTTTCTGAATAGTCAACTTATTTTCATCAGTCATCAAGCTCGGTAAATGCACTTTTCACAGACACAAAAATGTACAGTACCTTTAAATTCCCCAAGCTGATTGCTAACTAAAAAAAACCCCAAAGCTGTCATGTTTTCAGGCCATTTCAAGTTTGATTTTGACATTACATAAAATGATGATATCTAAGTTGTTTACTTACTTTTTAATTAGTCCCCCCCTTTAATGCTACAATTTTGTTTATTCAGACTGATTCGTGAACATGCATGAAAAGAAGAGGCAAGATTTATTGCACAAACCAATCATAAGCAATCATATCCAATCATAGTGTGATGGAAGCATTGCCTCCTCTCACATAACTTTCCCATTCTCAGTTACACCCACCAATCCCACCGCATGCTCTAGGGGTCTATTAAAACTCAGTGGGCTCAGGGGAGGCAAGAGAGACTCGGCTTCTCACTGTAACTTTACCTGCTGGTGTCGCAGTTGGACAGCATTACTGTAGAAAAATGAGTGATTTATACACTTTTTAGGTCACATTTTGTAATGTTTGCATTGTTTTATTTTTGTAATATGGATTATTTTCTCATCCATTTTTTTGAGGAGGCACTGCCTCCCTTGCCTCCTCGAAAGAAACACCCCTGAAATATATCAATGGCTGAATCACTTACAACAAGATCAATAACAAGCATTTAGAAAATAGATAAGGTGGATTTTAATTTCATGTTGACTTTGAAACTTCTTTATTGATGTAATTTAAAAATAAAATTGACGATATTTATTAAATGAAAAAATATGTAAAAAATTTACTAGACCACAAGATTGCAAAATTAGCCTAAATTAAATCTCCAGTATGGGACCAAACAATGGTTTATAGTTATTGATTAACTTTGCCATAAATTAAAGAAAAATATTTTTTCTACAAATAGTTTCAGACAAACTTGACATAAGCAGTCAAGACTAAGACTGAGAAAATGTAATATTATTTAATTGTCATGCTGTAGAAATTATCCAAATGATGTCACTTCCTGAGCATCACAATTGTATTATACTTTTTTTATTGGTGGAAAATCATACAGTGGCAGGACTGCATAAAAATGTGGTACAAAGCTGAAAATTATGTTCTAATTGCATTTTGTTAATAATTAAAAAGTTTTTAATCCATAGTTCAGTCATGAAACCCTTGTTTTACCCTCCTCCTCCCCAGCTCCACCTGTCGAGTTCTGCTATGGGTCTTCTCTAATATTCTTGCAGCATCATGTTTCCTTATTATATTTGTTATTTGAACTAAGCTGAACAAATCCTCATATTTGCTCAGCAGCAGCAACGTAGCAGATCTCGTCCACAAAAATCAAGCATATGTACATTCCATGCCCCATGCCAATAAATGCGGGTTAAAAGTCACTCTGAGATTCAAAAGATTTTGTGTGGGATACAGACATTTGATGTGTTTAAATTCATCTAACTTATCTAATAGGTGTCAATAGCAAAAAAGCTTGAGATTTGTGCCTCTAGTGCTTTATGCATATCCTTTCACCGAGTATCTGTTGTAAAGGGAAAAAAAATGTTTAAATATTTTCAGGCTTAATTTTGTACCATATTCATGGGAAGTGCCAGCAGGCATATATTTGCATATGTGTATGGATGAGTTTTGTGACTCTTGTTTATTTTCTTGTTGGTTTTTCGTGTAGATTACCCTTGGCTTACTGACTGTGTATTTTCTTATCAGTTTTTTGTTTGCTCAAGTGTTTTTACCATCTGTGTGTGCGTTACTGTTTTCTTTCTGTTTGTTATTGTGCATGTTAAATAGTGTTTAAATGTTTATTTATGATGCATACACTGATGATACACCCTCTCCTCTCCTCTCTCAGAACTCCCGTTATCAAACGTATCAGCGGATGTGGAACTACATGTATTCTAAGCAGCCCAGTGTCTTTGTGAAGAGCACAGAGGAGGGCATCGCACGAGTCTTGAACTCTAAATATGCCTTCCTCCTTGAGAGCACCATGAACGAGTACCACCGCAGCCTCAACTGCAACCTCACCCAGATCGGAGGCCTGTTGGACACCAAGGGTTATGGCATTGGCATGCCTCTGGGTAAGAGAGAGGGAAATAATTACCACAAGAAAATTGTCAACTCATCCCTCAATTTGTAAAAACGAAAGAAAAATGTACATAGTTACAATGGAAGCCTCACATGCAATGTACAGTAGCAGCACTGTGAATCATGTGGTTTTGAAACCATAACACCATAATAACACTTAAAAATGTATATTGTTTGCACAAAGTTATACATATTTGATGAAAACTAAACCTGCTCACTTTCACTTTGAATACTTATATGACCAAATATCAATCTGCATATTAACCCTAAATATTTTTAAGAAGGCTTTGATTCCTTTCCTTAGAAGGCTTCCTTTCCTCTTTAACATGTACATTAGAGTCAGAAAGTCTGAGACTACATTTAAAAATATTTAAAATTCTGCACTATTTCTAGGTCACTAATAAATTAAGTGAATTTGTAACATTAATCATGTAAACTCATTGGCTATAATCAAACAAATAATCACAAAACGCATACATTTGCATTATTCCGTCTCCCAGGTTCTCCTTTCAGAGATGAGATCAGTCTGGCAGTGCTGCAGTTACAAGAGAATAACAGGTTGGAGATCCTGAAGAGAAGATGGTGGGAGGGAGGGCAGTGTCCCAAAGAGGAAGACCACCGTGCCAAAGGCATGAACCTCTCCTGCACTTTAATGCAATAATTTCCTCCCAGTCTCATCCCTGTTGAAATATCCAGTTGGAACTGGTAGCTGTGTTCAGAACATCTTAGTTGGTCAAAAAGCTACATTTTTGCTGCTGATGGTTCCATAAACCAGCAAAGAGCTAGTTTGTTTTCAGCTTGAACCAGCTCATAACAGCTAGAAACCAGCTACCATGGTCAAAAACACATGGGTGCAGGGTTTCACAGAGGGTTTCACACTGTAGCTGTCACCTGCCAGCAGTTTTGTATGTGCTTAAAGTCATGATGGAATGGAAGTATAGACCATTCTCGTCCATATTGTAACAAACATCCCAGTTAAATGGGTTATTGGGAAAAAAAATGTACGACAGGAATCATTCTCAAAAAGGTCAATAACATGCATTTAGAAAATTGTAGCATATAAATTGTAGAATATATAAATAGTGAATTTCCCATTCATGCTGACTTTAAGAATGCATATTTAATATTTCTGTCTGTGATGAAAGATTGTCATAGATGCAGATTGTTTAAAAGTGTTTCTTTGTTGCAGGTCTTGGGATGGAGAACATTGGCGGTATATTTGTGGTGTTAATCTGTGGCCTGATTATTGCTGTGTTTGTGGCTGTGATGGAGTTTGTGTGGTCCACACGCCGATCAGCTGAAACAGACGAGGTACGGCCTCTCTCCTGCGACCGCCAATATCACAGTCACACTACAGTAGGTTACCAAAGCAACCCGCCGACTCCTTGCGTTAGTGTGTCGTAGTGAAGTCGAAGTACGGTGTGCATGTCTACTTGTGTATATATCTGTAAAATAGACTTCTTTGATGTTCATCTGTGTATACACTGCCAGCCAAAGTTTGAAATAATTAAGAATTTTTAATGTTTTTGAAAGTAGCCTCTTATGCTTAAGCAGCAAATGCTAATAATAAAAATAAATGCTTCTGAAAATCCAGCTTTGTTGTCACAGGAATAAATTACATTTTAAAATAGAAAACAGTTATTTTAAATTGTAATAATATTTCACAATTTTACTGTTTTTACTGCATTTTTGATCAAATAAATGCAGTGTTGGTGAGTATAAGGGACTTATTTCAAAAATATTAAAAAGGCTTTATTATTCCAAACTTTTCACCAGTATTGTATTTGTATATATATATATATATATATATATATATATATATATATATATATATATATATATATGTATGTGTGTGTGTGTGTGTGTGTGTGTATAATTAGGGGTATAACGGTACTCAAAAATGACGGTTTGGTAAGTGCCTTGGTTTTGAAGTCACGGTTCGGTACGGGTTTGGTACAGCAGGGTGAGAAAACAATTTTTTCTCTTTTTTTTATTAAACAATGTTTTACTGAACAAACTGTGTCTCTGTCTTTAAATTTATTCATTTATAATTAAAATTTTCTTAGTGAATTTCGGGAGGAGTGAACCCATCTAATCTTTCAATTAGTGAAATTCAAACATAATTTCTAGAGGAGGGAGCCCTAGTCTTTTAATTAATGACCAGAGCATATAAGCAGCTACTCACCCTGCTCTGGCATCAGTTGTTTCGATATCCCTCCACCTCCCCAACTCCACCACATAATTTAGGTATCTCATCTATTGTATTCCTCTTCCAGGCACTAGTAGTCCCTGGGGGTATATCCAAGCTCGAGTTGAAGCTGCTTCCTCGAGCCCCTCCACAGCGGACAGCAAGTCAAATACTCTTAACCTTATTAGCTTAAAGATTTTATGAGGAAACGAACTCGTGAAATGATAAAAAAAAAATCTATGTCTGCTAATGCTGTTTAAACTATATAGATAACCCTTACTTGCACATTACTATAATAAAGGTTACAATTAACAGAGCCCAAATTATTAAATTCAGTTGATATTAATTTTTAGATATAATCAACACTCAAATAATAATAAAAAATGTATGTATTGTAAACGTGTAAATTACACATAAGGCAGTTTTTGCATTAACTTCTGTTTCTCCAATTCATTGTTGAAATATAATCATTTACACAGTGGCTGTCATAACTTGTTTTCATGACGGATTTATTTAGAAATAAATTAACAGGTTAAGTAAAATATAAATAATATATAGGCTAATATAGTGCATATATTTAACGAAACAGTTAATTTCTCTAGCGAACAAGCTGTTGACACTGAAGACTTTTCTGAGGTAAATGTAATACGTGACATATTGTTTACAAACTGTTTTACTGACTTCTTTCTGTGGTTGAAACGCTGATTGAGCGATTACACGAGACATGTTCAGTAAGTTGTACTGTATCTTTCAACATACCAGATGTGCATTCATTTTCATTCTGTAATAGTGAAAAGGAAGAAATGATCGCGTTGAGGCGCCTGTACAGTGATCTGTCACGCCACATCAAAAAGTGTCAAAACGGCATTTATTGTTTGAATTTCGTGACAGAATTTGAAAGATGGCTTATTTCTTATTTCTTATCGAAATGAACAAAACACAGAGCTTATTGTGATTATTGGTGGTTAATGCTGGTTAAAAGTGGATTGGCTAAAAAGCATTACTGTGCGCGCCCCCTTGGATTGGAGTGTGGATCGCCTGTGACTGACTGTATTTGGTGTCTAACTGCATGAACCGAACCATGACGTTCCTACAAATACATGTACCGTTACACACCTAGTATATATCTGTGACATATACTTCTCTGATGTATATACTAATCTTCCTTTGTTCAAGCGTTTTAATATATTTTTCTAAACATTCAGGTGTCCGTATGTCAGGAGATGTTGACGGAATTCCGTACACGTATCCCTCCCTCCTCGGCCCCTCTGCCTCGCCTGGCTCCGCCCCCTCCTCACTCATCCTACAACACAGACAGTGAAGGGGGTGGCGGGCTGAGCCCGTGCCGGATAGGACACTCCCCACCGGCAAAAGGCTGCACTTTACCGCCACCTCAGTCTAGCAACAACACAGACCTAATGGGAGAGCAGAAATGAGAAAAAAGACACTGACAAAAAGGGGAGACAAAAGTATGACATGTTTTTGCAATATTTGCCCCCTTGTTCACAATCATAGACAAATGTGCTTTCCATCTTTTCCTTGGTACGACAGAATTATCCTTTTCTTTTGGATAACCATGTGTCATATCAAGGATTCTTTTGTACTATTGAACAATGTATATTGACCATGTCTGAAGTAACCTTGAAAATGAGTTGGTTGAGATTTAAGATTGTCTGCCTCAATCTGAGGATTTAGAAGTGCTTCACGACAGCACAGAGATATTAAACTTCCCCCGTGATTCTGATCTTCAGGCAGCACACAGACGTCTGCTTGTGAACAGAGGCAGACTGAGGCACAGACTCTCCTTCCCTTCCCTGACTGAACTCTCTCTCTGTTACGATAGAGGTCACACACAGGAAGTAGCACAGAGACATTCTCGTTTGGACGACATTCTCTCAATGATACCGTACAGATCAGAGCCAGACCACGACAGAATGAGAGCACACACGTTAATGGAGGACAAAGACGCTAACTTGTTAATTAAAAAGATATTCTAAACAGATATTCTTACTTTTCTGTACTATACTTATTTTTAAATTCTATGTCTGTGTAATTTAATTCTGGGGTTGTGTTGTCTGAATTGGAAAATTAAAAATAGAGATACTTTATTGATACAGAGGAGATCAACTCTGACTGAATATGTGTGTTATTGGACATGAGGAGCTGTGTGTTCATTAAAACGTGGACTTTGATTGGTCTGCAAGAACTTGTGAGTCCCTAAACAGTGCTGGAAATCACACCACATACCTCAACCCAAATCTGCACACGATACATTTACCACAGATCAGTGTTTTTAGAAAAAGAAAGTCAGACATTTGATGCTGTGGTTCAACTTACATATGTATCTTTTTCCACACACATCACATGCACTGAAAAACGACTGATGAAAGTAGGAAGGAAATAGAAGAATCACAGAAGTTCTGAAAGATCATCTAACCCAATGATCTCAAACTCAATTCCTGGAGGGCCACAGCTCTGCACAGTTAGCTCCAACTCACTCCTGCTTGGAAGTTTCTAGTAATCCTGATTAGTGTGGATCAGGTGTGTTTGATTAAGGTTGGAGCAAAACTGTGCAGAGCTGTGGTCCTCCAGGAATTGAGTTTGAGACCACTGATCTAACCTCTTTTTTAATAGATTTTTTGATAAACATTTCTATACAAATGTGTACTACATTATAAAATGATGGTTATTTACATTAATATTACATTTTGAGGTGAAGAGGATATTTTAAATGAATGCATCAAGGTCAAGGGGTCAGTTTTAGGGGTTGATGGGGAATCTTCAACCATGTTATGTCAAAACTATAGACAAAGAAACTCATTTGGAATAAAAATATGTTAATTTGTCTTTAACATCATGCATTTTTTTCATTTTTTTTCAACTCTCTCATCCCTTATGCTACAGACTGGATTGTGTTTTTCTGCTTTCTGCAGACAATCTTGTTACTCTAAATCGAAATCAAAGCCAACAAAGAAATGAAAATAAAGGAACGCTTAGGAATACATGTTCACAATGAGTATGTCTTGTAATCAGCACATTTCTTTAGTTTTAAGAAGTTGCAAGACTTGTGACTTTTGCTAGACTAATCGAGTCTACCTCTAAAAGAGAACAAGCTCACTTTTTACCAAAACACTGTCAGTGTCAGTTTTTGGGCCATTTTGGCAAATTATTAAGGCCTGTTCATACCAAGAGCAATATCTAGTGCCGCACCAACAGACAATGCATTTCTGTATTCTGATCGGCTGTCAATATTATTATTTATCAGCTGAAGGGAAAAAAAAGTTCTTAAAGTGATTCCAGTGATATTGTTCCTCTGTAGTTATCATAATAGCTATAGTGTGGTTGTGTGGAAAATTGGGGAACTTTAGAAAACAGATATTTGTTTATTTTAACACTTTGTGTAGCAAAAGGTCTGTGTTTTTGTTCTGCTAGATGGCTGTTGGCATGAATCTGTCATAATTCAATGCAAATCCATGACATTACAATTAAGAAATTGCTAAATGTTAAATGTTTTCAGGTTGCATACTGTCTGTTAATCAGGAATAGTGGTGATGAGCATATGAGCACTACTGCAGTCAATCCCTACAGCCTCAGCGGTGGACAGAACAGGAGGACTGCCTGTGGACAGACAATCAGGAGTAAGCTCATAATAAACCAGTATTTTAGCAAATCAGTGGGAACTCTGGTAGTGAAAGAGCATTCATTATTATAATGCACACTTTCTATCTTTCATGCTTATTTTGTGATTTCATTAATTTTTTAGTGGTACCTATGAAGAGACAAGACTTTTGCTTTTGCTTAGCCTATAGCTACTTATGGTTAAGGGGTTGTTCTGGCTGCAAACTGATCTCGTGGAAAAACGTAGGCTACCTGTGGCACGAACATTTTTGCAAAAGGGAAAATACGTACCAATACGTACATATCACTGCAGTTTCCGACAGAAATAAACACTACCGGTACATGCAGTAAAACAGCAAGCACTTTTAATCGTTTTCACACAATGATTACAGGCAGGGTCGACTTTTTTCACGTCTCCTTGCACACTATAGTTATGATCTCAAAACACTTTTTACGAAAGTGCATGATTTGTAAACAAATTTTGTTAACACTATTGGGTAGGTTTAGGGTCCATGTAGTGTTGGTGGTAGCTACATTATTTTAAAAAATAGGCCTAATAGAGCATTAATCACCGGACATTTCAAATCAGAACTGCGGTGATACGTATAAAACCAACGTAATAAAAACGTACCATATTCACGTTCATCTGTTTCGGACAAAAAATTGAACACGCTTTTAGCGCCACTCAGTGGACATTGCACAGTGAAACTGTCACGAAACGTACATGGCACTCCGTATTTTCGTTTTGCATAACATTTCCCACAAGTAGCCTACGTTTTTCCCATGGGCTGACTATGGCGAGTCATATCACACCATTTGTAATAATACTAACTATTATTGTGCCATTTGTGAAGGGAGGTGCACTATTACTTGTCACAGAAACTTTTTTTCACATGGCGGAAAATTCCATAGATTAGACTGCATAAATCGAGCTCTGTCTTTATCTCAAAGGCTGTAAATTGGCAACAGTCTATGCAGACAATATTGTGGCATTAGGAAGCATTACAGCTCAGGCAAGCAACTCACATTTTTCAGAAAACATTAAGTTAAAAGGTCCCCTATTTTTTCATTCTTTACACAGCCAACAAAAATTAATGTTTTAATTAAGATGTAATTAAGGCAAGACACTACAGGCAAAATAGACCATCTATAATACACATTTAGGGTTTTATTTAGGCACTTTGTCTATTTGTGTCTATAGATTTCAATTACAATACATATCTTTAAATGCATTTTTTTTCTGGCTGTTGACAGTTGTTTGATTTATGGAGTGATACTCATTCAAAATCCTCTCTGTAAAAACCCTAGAGTATGACATGTCAAAAATTTTGAACCTGGTGTTATCCAACATTCAAACTAGTGTTATAAAAATGTATGTAAATTAGTGTATATTTACTCAGATTAATTTGCATATTTAAACATTTCAGAAAACTTATAAAACAGTTTTTAATGTAAGAAATAAGGAGTGATATGATATCTATTAGGCCTAGTTAATTATTTTTTAATTCAGGTAATATCACAAACAAGAGTAGGCTACCACTTCTTGCAGCTGAATCGACTTGCTTATAGTCAGACCATCAGCATCACAACAACAACTCAAAGAAGTTAAACAATTAAACAATAATATAATGTTACATTTTAAAAACAATATTGTCTATTTTTGCTCTACCAACAAAAATGACGAAAGGGCACATCTGAACAACAAGTAGTGGCGCTACTGAATGAACTGGTGTTGAATAAATGATGAGTTAATGATTCAATGACTCACTCATAAAGACAGCTTACTGTCGACACCTACTGACACCAACTATGTAAGTTGTAGAAAGAGTCACTAAAAATTACCACCAATTACTACAAGCAGAGTTATTCAAACAGTGAAATGTCCCAGATTACAGAATCTCAGTCCTCAGTCCATGAATGTTTAGGTTTAACCGTAGAGGTAGGTTAGAAAAGAGAGAGAGAGAGAGAGAGAGAGAGAGAGAGAGAGAGATTAAGTAACTATTTAATAGCTGTCAAGGCTTTTTAATCATATGAAATATTCTATTTTAAAGATTATAATGTATGTTTGCTAATTTGAATCAAGTTTGATTTATCAGTTTAGTCTGTCCGCACAGGAATTTTCTCAAGACAGCATGACAGAAATTGCTTATCATAAAAGAAAAAAGGCACAGAAAGAGTTTAGCAGAATCAGCTTTCCTTATATATTGTACATATGTCTAATATGCATTTATCAACCCAGTCTCACATGAAAACGTATCCTGACTACGTTGGTCCAAAGTGCAAAACGTAGAGGGGTTACAATAATGGCCCTTAAATTGTATGACTGTTACATTTTATTTGCCTATTGTTTTGCGTCCAAGTCACGTGACTTTAGAGAGCCCGGCCGTGAGAACAAAAAACATGGCGGACGTTTCTCTACTTTTTAGTGAAAAAAAAAACAATATTTTGAGTTAGTTTCTGCATAAAAATAAGTTTTGATTACATTTTTAGCGAGAAATATATATTCTATTTTCATAATATTCACTCAGTGAATGTAATCACTCGCTTGCGCGTTGTTGCAAAGATTTTTCTGATCTCGCCAGAATAATGTGAAACTGCTACGTTTTGGTTGCTATGGACAATATTTTGAGTTAGTTTCTGCATAAAAATAAGGTTTGATTACATTTTTAGCGAGAAATATATATTCTATTTTCATAATATTCACTCAGTGAATGTACATAATCAATCGCTTGCGCGTTGTTGCAAAGATTTTTCTGATCTCGCCAGAATAATGTGAAACTGCTACGTTTTGGTTGCTATGGACAATATTTTGAGTTAGTTTCTGCATAAAAATAAGGTTTGATTACATTTTTAGCGAGAAATATATATTCTATTTTCATAATATTCACTCAGTGAATGTACATAATCACTCGCTTGCGCGTTGTTGCAAAGATTTTTCTGATCTCGCCAGAATAATGTGAAACTGCTACGTTTTGGTTGCTATGAACAATATTTTATTTTCTGCATCAAAATAAGGTTTGATTACATTTTAAGCAAAAAATATATATTTTATTTTCATAATATTCATTCAGTGAATGTACATAATCACTCGCTTGCGCGTTGTTGCAAAGATTTCACGCTGAAGAAGTCTCATTCAGAACACATCGCGATATTTGGCATCAGTTCGCGTGTGCTGGATGTTGGTAAGTAGTCGTAAATACGCTCTTCTAATGTTTGATATAATGTCTTTTCTGTTTGCAGATATTAATCAGATTAACGTTAGCTCCCTCATGTTCAGTCACTGCATTATATCTGTCACCTCCGCTGAGGTTTTGCTTTTCATTGCTTTCTATATTAAATACTAAACTAGGGTGATTAAACACTGTCACGTGACGTGCAATATATTGCACAATATATATAACATATTCATATCAGGTTCAAAGTAGTACAAGTGTAGTTTCAAAATGGTATTTGTAGTAGAAGCACGGTAAAAAACAACACTTACCATGCTTTTTACCACAGTATTGGTAGTTTTAATGTGATTTTTGTTGTAAATACAGAGTAACCACAACACTTATCATGCTTTTAATGCCTAATAATGTTAAATCCAAAAACTGTAAGGTCAATAAGAACTTCTTTCCTATATATATTTATATATAAACCTATATATTATAAATAATGATATTTTCTTTTCTCTTGTTTTAGCTGAAAAGACAAAAAGGGCCTTTCGGAAATGGATGAAGGAGACAGAAAGCTGCAAAGGCAAATAATTGCAATGGTATGTATGTGTTGCTTTTAACCCTTTATCAAACATTTTATCAAGCATTTGTTAAATAGTCTCACAGTAAATTAAAATTAAAGTCAAATCCTGTACATATTTATCACCTTATTTGTAAATCAGTTGTGCCCCTTCTTGGACAGTTGGACGTCCCACACATAAAAGTTTATATTAATTCCATTGAATTCTTTAAAATGATTACAGATTGGGCCCAAAATGTTCCAATGATACATGATGTCTCTCCGCACCTCATAACTACCTCTGTTTGCAAGAGTGGAAATTATCATTTGACTTGTCACATAACATCAGATATTCAATTATTTTGTCATAATCAAAATAATTGAATATCTGATGTCTATTCAATATCTAATCAGTTACACTGCTGATAATGTCCTGCTTGCATGTGAAACATGTTATTTTTTTATTTATTCTTTTAAATATAAATATAGCTTGCTATTAAAGACATATGTTTAATCATGGAAATGCCCACATATCAGTGAACTTATTACATAAATGCATTTAACATTTAATTATGCAACACTCTTTACAGAAGGAAATCCTACAGTTATGTGTAAATTGACAACTTGAATGTGATGTAATAAATTTACCTTCCTTTCTGTCTTGCAGGATTACTTGCAGATTACTTAGTCCTTCTTTTTAGGATCTCAACAACATCAAACTCAACAGCTCTTTTAAGAGCCGACCCTCACAAGAGCTACTAGTGAGTCGCTGCAAACCTGCCGTGATCAGCCCTTTCCAGGTAAAGTTTCTAGATATTTAAATCAGTATTTACTCATCAAATGCTCTCCTGGATGGTATGGTAAATTAACTTATTTATAACTGTCTCAATTTGTATGTTTTAAGAACAAGAGTAATTGCACACAGAGTAAGTAGAGACTTTCTTGTTTTTCTGTGCAGAGAAGGAAGACCAGTCCTTATATCAAAGCAAGCTCATCGAAGTCCTTTGTTTAGGGTGAGGAAGGAACATGACCATCTAATGCCCAAAGAAGACAGAAGTCCATTGGTATGTCTTGTGTCGAGGCAATGCTGTAATATGTAGTACAGAATTTAATGTTGTTCTCTCAAAGGACTATTAAGTTCTTAAAAAGTTCTTAAAAACTGTTCCTTCTGTTTTGTTTTTTTTTTTTTTTTTTTTAGATAAAAGCAGACAAGTGTGATAAAAAGCATTTAGTTAATAAAAACACTTTACATTGTTCCATGGGGTTCTGGGAAGCTTTGGACGATAATGAGTTAATATAATATAATATAGTATAATAGGAATGAAATAGTAAATGTTCTTTAAATTATGTGTAATACCTAGATAGTTTTTTTGGCTTGAAATAAGGCCTTATACTGCACAGACCTAAAACATTGTATTTGTGTTTTAAAACAGATAGCAAGTGAAGTCACTAACAGAAGATCCTAGAGGAAAAACGACTGATGTGCAGCTACGGAGGGACACAAGAGGCAGAAACGATGCATGGCCATGGCTTCTTGATGAGTACGGTAAGTCCTGTGCCTATTCTTAATTCTTGCCTTAAAGTATTATGCAGTATTTTAACAATTTTACATTGTACAGGTTATCACTTGGTTTTTGACCAAATTATGCTCTTGAAACAAGAAACAGAAGACTATGTTGTCCTGAAAGAAATCAAGGCTCAAAAGAGAGCATGCCTTTCTAAAAGATCTTTTAAAACAGGTTGCTGTTAATATGGGTAAAACAGTTTTTGTTCAGTACTTAGCTTACAGTCTGTGCTGCATTATATTATGTACTGCTGTTTTGTAAAGTTAAATCAGGAACAGGCAACTCTAGCCCTTTTGCTGTCTCCTTTTTGAGGTGGAGAGTTTACCTCCAACCATAATTGAGCACACCTGAAAATTTTAACCAAAGTCTTCAGGTGTACTTATAGACAGTTATAGGCAGTTGGGTTTGAGGTTGGAGCTAAATCTGCAGGACCGTGGACGCTGAGGGCCAGAGTAGCCCACCACTGTTTAAATCATGCAGAACATAAGCTGACCTGGCTGTCCATTAAACTACTTAACTTGAATTGTCTGTGTTTTTTTGTTTTACTTTTAGACCAAGACTGAAGAACGCCTGACAATGGGATGTTAAGACTTCTTCCTCTGGTTGAGAAAAAGCTACAGCACATCAGTGATCACATCTTCTGGTCATCAGTTGTACTGTAGAGTACAACTGAACAAACTGTTTAGAAGAAGAAGAACATGAACATGATAGAGACGTGTACAGGGAAGAGCAAGAACCCAGTTCAGCTGTGATAATGAATCTTTATTTTAAACTCAATATCAAATCTGTTTTCTGGATCATAGTTGACTGGATGGGATTCTGTGGCGCTCATTTGTGCAATAGGAGTAAAGTCTGTGAATGGATTATTATGACGTTAACGTATTTTTGAAGACACGTTTTTATTTATCTTGAATCTCATTTGTCTTTATGCAAATTTCAACCTTATGCTGTATCCTCCAATAAAGTGTTGTGTAATAAATTATGGTGAACGTGGTGTTTGGTAGAGTAAATACAATTTAACTAAGCTGAGTTTATTTCATAATTTAAAAAAATGACATATAATTACCATGATTGTTTTACTTATTAATACATAAATATATATTACATAAATATTTTTGATCTAATTCATGATATTTGGGACAACAATGCACCAAAAGTTGCATATACTTTCATGTTGTGACAAGGATGGCAGTTTCCAGATAAATAAAGGGAAGGAATGTGAATAAAGAGAGGCTGCAGTGGGTTATACTGATACAAACACTTCAAGCAGAACTGAAGAAGATCGATGTTGATCATTCTGGTACATCTACTACTGCATTCAAAATGACAGCTGGACATTACTGATGTCAGGCATGTGAGGAGCAAGAAGAGGGGGTGATAATGACATTTTGGCACAGTTTCTTATTTTACTGAATAGTGCATTATCCTTGTGTAACAGTAATAGTGAAGTGTAAATATAAATAGTTTTTAGTTTACTGCCAACACTGGCAGCTGGATAATGGCAAGTTGTTGTGGGTTCATCCATTATATTTATTGGTGTTCATACAAAAAAAAGCAAAGAAATAATCAACTACTATTCAATTAATCAATTATTATTATTATTATTATTATTGTATTACAACATTTTGTTATAATATTTCCATATTTCATCAGATGGTCTCACAATACCCATCAAAAACCTATACAAGCATGATGTTAGAATGGAAAATGAGGAAATGATAAAATACTCCAATATTTAAATGTGATTCAACAAAGTTTGTTATCCATGATGAGGAGTACACACCTGTGTAGATTTTAATGCCCTTCCACCCCCAAGGGGCCAGTACCGGCCCCTGGAAGAGCAAAAAAATGCACATTTCAAATGGCTGTAACTCAAAGTCCGGTTAGCGTATCAAAGAGAAAATCAACAGGACAACTGCTTATGCTATGATTACTAAATAATGTTGGGCACAGTTTTCAGACATACATGGAAAGCTGGCATAAAGGTTTTTTAATAGTGATTACAGTAAAATATTAAATTTCAGCCTGTCCCTCATATATGTAATAAATGTTTGCACAATAAACATATTTAGATATCGAGTTGTCCATTAAAGATCTTATTATTTTAACATTTATCATTTCTTTACTAAACGTTTTAAACTACATTACCCATATGTCTCTGTCATTCTATCAATGAACGGGAAACATGGCGCTGTAGTTCATTGAGAAGCTAGGGTTAGGGTTGGGATCTCGGTAAAGGAGTAATTTCTCACAACATGGAAACACTTTATAGTTAACTTAATGTATGAGTAACGTAATATTCACACTAAAACAAACTTTGTAAGATAAAGCGCCGTTTTATATGGGTTGAAAGGTAGTCCAATCACAGCGAGTTCTGCGATAGAGTCACAGCCAATCACAACACAGCTGAACAGATGCGTCACGCTTACTTGTCCATTTATGGTAAATGACGACAGATCTCCTTCGGTTCTGGCTGACGAGAAAGATTCCTTAAATATATAATTAATTCAATTCAATTCAATAAATTTATTGCCATGTCAACACAGTTGATAGGAATTTGTCTTGGTATAACTCTCAAACATAAATACAACTCTCAATACATACAGTTAATAAAGTGCTACTAGCACTCAGTGCAAGTTCAGATATCTGATAGCCAGAGGGTAAGTACTGTCTCTGAAACGTGATGTAGAAGTCTTAATACTCCTATATCTTCTTCCTGATGGTAGGAGATTAAAGAGATGGTGAGCAGGGTGAGAATGGTCCGCTATGATGTTTTTAGCCTTTCTGATTATTCTGGTGGAGAAAAGTGAAGAAAGTGAAGGGAGATTACAGCCTATAATTTTTGATGCTCTGCGTACCACTCTTTCCATCCTAATTTTGTCTTGAGCGGTTGTGTGACCGAACCAGACAAGCATGGAAAAAGTAAGCACGCTTTCAATAGTTGACCTATAAAAGTGGGTCATAGCAACTCGGCTGACTCTAAACTTCTTGAGCTGCTGCAGAAAGTGGAGTCGCTGGTGAGCTTTACTGATCTTAAAATTAGTGTTGAGCTCCCATGATAAGGATTCCTGGATTGTGGTCCCCAGAAACTGGAAAGAAGTAACCCTCTCCACCTCCACCCCATTAATGGAGAGCGTAGAGAGGGGGCTAGGGGTCCTCCTAAAATCCACAACTAGTTCCTTAGTTTTTGAGATGTTAAGTATCAAGTTACTTTCGCACCATTTCACCAGCCCCTCCACTTCTCTGCGGTAGTCAGACTCATCTCCGTTAGTAATAAGACCAACTACAGAGGTATCGTCAGCAAACTTAAGCAACAAAACTGAATTAGTATGTGATTGACAGAATTGTGTATATAAAGAATACAGAAGTGGGGAAAGGACGCAGCCCTGAGGGGCGCCAATATTCAAAAACTTTGACTGTGAGACGTAATCACCCATTTTAACAACCTGCTTCCTATCGCATAGAAAGTTAAAAATCCATTTGCAAAGTGATGTTCTAACACCTAGCTCCTGTAAAGTGTTGATCAACTTCACAGGAACGATGGTGTTGAACGCGGAGCTAAAATCCACAAAGAGGACACGAACATATGTAGATTTTAACTCCAGATGTTGAAGAATAGAATGCAAACAGAATGAAACTGCATCATCAACACTCCTATTTACTCTATAAGCAAATTGGTGGGGGTCAAGTGAAATCCTGGACAGATGTTTACATATCAAACGCTCAAACACTTTCATAATGACAGAGGTTAAGGCCACAGGCCTATAATCATTAAGACACGAGATTCTATTTTTCTTTGGAACTGGAATAATCACAGCAGATTTAAAACAAGCAGGCACAATACCAAGTTGAAGAGACCAGTTAAAGATGAAAGTGAGAACAGATGTTAATTGATCAGCACAGTGTCTTAAAGTGGCAGTCATTACACCGTCAGGCCCCGCCGCCTTCCTGATGTTCTGCTGGCGGAGCAAGATTCTTACATCATGCTCAGAGATAATGGGTGGAGAGTCACCCTGCTCTCTGTAGCAGGGGCGGGGCAAGTGATTTCCGCTATCAAAACGACAGTAGAAGTCATTAAGCCTCCCAGGAAGAGAGGGGTCACTGACTGGGGCATGATGTTTGATCTTATAGTCAGTAATGTCCTGCAACCCACGCCAGACACCTTTGATGTCATTTGCATATAATTTATTTTCAAGCTTAGCTTTATAGGAGGCCTTGGATTTCAACACAGCTCGCTGAAATTCATACTTCAGTAATTTGTATTGTACCATATCACCACTCTTAAAAGCAGCCTGTTTTTTCTTACATAGCATTCTCACTTCATTATTAAACCAGGGCTTACTATTATTAAAGACATAAACAGCTCTTGCAGGAATACAAACACTCTCACAAAAATGAATATAAGATGTGACAGTATCAGTAAAGGTGTTAATATCCTGACCATCAAACAAAAAATTACTCCATACCGTGGAGTCTAAGCAATCCTGCAATGTGTCTATGGCTTGTGGGGACCATACCCTAAAAAGTTTAACAGTTGGTTTCGCCACTTTAAGTTTCTGGCGATATTTTGGTATAAGAAAAATAGTGTTGTGGTCGGACTCACCCAAAGGAGCCCTGGCTACAGCGTGAAATGCCTCAGAAATATTTAATCTAATTAAATATAATAAAAATCACATTTTACAACGAAAGACTCCTTTGTGTTTTAAACTGATGCATAAATATATTTGAAAGAGATATAATTGCATCTACTAAAGTGCTTCTAACATTTACAGTAGATATGTAGTATATTGAAGGTATACATTTAATCACTTATTTATACCATTCTTCACCATTTGAACTCTTGGAATTAAAATAAATATAAATAAAAGCATAATGAATGTACTCGATTTTGTAATCATATTCCAATATTTAGTGTCAAAGACAAATGTAGTCCCCAAACTACTGCACAACAGTATAAAAATCAGTTAATTGTGAGAAAAAAATATATCCAGTTACAGAGGCAATCTATTATAGTGAAATATAACTACAAAAATCGATATGATGAAGTATTATTTTTACAAACCAAGAGATGAGATAAAATTCCATGTGAAAATGTTTCTTTAAAGAATAGGGGGAAAAAAATAACATTTTACATTCTCAACTTTAATACAATACAATATTGTTTATTGTTCACTATTACTGTAACTAAATGAAAGGCAAATTCAAATAGTTAATGCATTTTATAAATGTTAAATATTTTCAGCAATAAAATGCTTCTATAAAATACATTCATGGGTATGTTACATTTACATTATCCAGGTACTGATATAATGATACCATAGATGTAGTTAAGGTGGACATTTACTATAGTGACACTGTAATAAAAGGTTTAATGAAACAAAATGCAAGACATTTTCAAGTCCATCTAAATGTAGAGGTAACAAACTCACAGAATAATGTCCAGAATGTCAATGTGTCATTTCTGTAATACTCTACATCAGCACCAAACAGAATTAAATAATATTGATTGTTCTCAGAGGGTTTTCCTGAACACTCTCACTAACTTCAATTGTTCGGACAAACACCTGCTATACACACATGCAGAAATACATATTTGACTATAGTCACAGCATTACTAGAACTAGTGGATGGCAATGAATATGTCTTTTACCAAAACTCCAGATGAGCACTGGTGCTTCTTTGATAAAGGCAAGAATATGGAAAAAGATAAATGACTATTTTCAATATTGGTTCTGCACGTTTCAAGGAGATCATAAGGAGGAGTCCACGTGAAGACTTTTAAAAACTGTGACAGAGTGAAGGGTGCACCTCCCTGGACACATCCTAAGCATGACCAAACAACAACACCCAAAGACGGATATGAAGTGGACACCACCAGGAGAATGCAGGGGAAGACATGGAAACGAAGGCCTGAAGAATGTCGGTGTCCCATGGGAAGATGTGGAGAATGTGGTCACAGATTGGATACGTTGGAGGACACTTGTTACCCAATGTGCCCAGCACAGCACTTGATGATGATGTTGTGAGTTCATACATAACCGTAGGATTTCCTTCTGTAAAGAGTGTTGCACAATTAAATGTTAAATGCATTTATGTAATAAGTTCACTGATGTGTGGGCATTTCCATGATTAAAAGTATAGCAAGCTATATTCATATTTTAAAAAATAAAAATAAATAAATAACATGTTTCACATGCAAGCAGGACATTATCAGCAGTGTAAATGATCATGACAAAATAATCGAATATCTGATGTCATGTGACAAGTCAAATGATAATTTCCACTCTTGCAAACAGAGGTAGTTATGAGGTGCGGAGAGACATCATGTATCATTGGAACATTTTGGGCCCAATCTGTAATCATTTTAAAGAATTCAATGGAATTAATATAAACTTTTATGTGTGGGACGTCCAACTGTCCAAGAAGGGGCACAACTGATTTACAAATAAGGTGATAAATATGTACAGGATTTGACTTTAATTTTAATTTACTGTGAGACTATTTAACAAATGCTTGATAAAATGTTTGATAAAGGGTTAAAAGCAACACATACATACCATTGCAATTATTTGCCTTTGCAGCTTTCTGTCTCCTTCATCCATTTCCGAAAGGCCCTTTTTGTCTTTTCAGCTAAAACAAGAGAAAAGAAAATATCATTATTTATAATATATAGGTTTATATATAAATATATATAGGAAAGAAGTTCTTATTGACCTTACAGTTTTTGGATTTAACATTATTAGGCATTAAAAGCATGATAAGTGTTGTGGTTACTCTGTATTTACAACAAAAATCACATTAAAACTACCAATACTGTGGTAAAAAGCATGGTAAGTGTTGTTTTTTACCGTGCTTCTACTACAAATACCATTTTGAAACTACACTTGTACTACTTTGAACCTGATATGAATATGTTATATATATTGTGCAATATATTGCACGTCACGTGACAGTGTTTAATCACCCTAGTTTAGTATTTAATATAGAAAGCAATGAAAAGCAAAACCTCAGCGGAGGTGACAGATATAATGCAGTGACTGAACATGAGGGAGCTAACGTTAATCTGATTAATATCTGCAAACAGAAAAGACATTATATCAAACATTAGAAGAGCGTATTTACGACTACTTACCAACATCCAGCACACGCGAACTGATGCCAAATATCGCGATGTGTTCTGAATGAGACTTCTTCAGCGTGAAATCTTTGCAACAACGCGCAAGCGAGTGATTATGTACATTCACTGAATGAATATTATGAAAATAAAATATATATTTTTTTGCTTAAAATGTAATCAAACCTTATTTTGATGCAGAAAATAAAATATTGTTCATAGCAACCAAAACGTAGCAGTTTCACATTATTCTGGCGAGATCAGAAAAATCTTTGCAACAACGCGCAAGCGAGTGATTATGTACATTCACTGAGTGAATATTATGAAAATAGAATATATATTTCGCGCTAAAAATGTAATCAAAACTTATTTTTATGCAGAAACTAACTCAAAATATTGTTTTTTTTTTCACTAAAAAGTAGAGAAACGTCCGCCATGTTTTTTGTTCTCACGGCCGGGCTCTCTAAAGTCACGTGACTTGGACGCAAAACAATAGGCAAATAAAATGTAACAGTCATACAATTTAAGGGCCATTATTGTAACCCCTCTACGTTTTGCACTTTGGACCAACGTAGTCAGGATACGTTTTCATGTGAGACTGGTAATTTAATACCCCTAAATCGTATAGAGTATTGACCTCTACAAGTGAGAATTTTAGGAAGATGAAAATCTGAGCATTGACGAGTTAAGTGACAGTGAACCTGTGAATTTACTTTAAAATCTTAAATTGCTCTGGAATGTTACCTTCACCTGAATATATCTTATAAATAAAGACACAAATTTGAGAAATGTTAATATCATAAACGGTAAGAACCTGAAGTTTCTGAAACAGAGAAACAGATGAAGTTTATGCATTTGATCAGGTTGCAATCCTAACAAAACGTTTCTGAAGGATAAAGATTTTTTGAAGAGTAATAGGAAAAGTGCTCGCCCAAACTACAATTAAATTAAACTATAGTAAAGAGTAAGAAGACACTCTAGTAACAAGATGCCTAACCTTCGTTATTATACCAATAGATTTATGTATTTTTCTGCTCACATAGTCAGCTTGTTCCCTCCAACTCAGACTCTTGTCAACAAAAACTTTCAAGAATTTTGCAGTTGACACTTGAGGCACCTCAATAGACTCAAATGTAATTTTTCATAAATCTTTAGGGTATAATTTTTGTACCACTAAAAATAATCAAGTCAGATTTTTTTTTAAATTTAAAGGAAATTTATTTAAATTAAACCAATTAGCAAAAGCGATTAGACCATCATTTGCATTCTTAATCAATAAATTAACATTTGAGTGAGAGAGAACTAAGATTGTGTCATCTGCAAACATTATTGGAGTAAGAATATTTGAAACATTTGATAAATCATTTATATAAATAAGAAATAGTAAGGGTCCAAGAATGGAGCCCTGAGGAACCCCACAGAGTCTTGCTGTACTAGAATAGCAACCCTTAAAACAAACAAACTGTCTTCTATTAGAGATGTCATTTTTCAACCATTTATATATAATATCATGAACACCATATTTATACAACTTTTCCAATAAAATAAAATGATTAACTGTATCAAACGCTTTTGACTATAAAAGTCTATAAAATACTACAAGTAAATTCATGATTTTCAAGTGCAAGAGTAACATTGTCTATCAGGTGAAGCAAAGCCATATAAGCAGAGTGGTTTTTGCGGAATCCATACTGATGTTTATGAAGAATAGAACGTATTAATGTATCTTTATCTTTTCTTTGTATAGAAATTTAATTGATTTGACATTTTAAGCTGATAGTTTATGGCCTTTAAGCACTACACATTATTTTATAACATAATCAAATCTGAACTTCTGTCAAATTTAGTGTATCTTTTTGGCAGACAAATCAAATGAGATTTAATTGAAGTGAATTGACAATGACCAAATTATAAGAAAATCAAGAGAAAAAACAGCAATAGGATTGTGTAATGTATATAGAGTGCTAAATAACAAATCTGCTCCAATGTATGCTTTATGAACCTTATGGATCAGTTTTACATGTAACCTCCTCATGTTGAGTCATGGACAGGAAATGCTGCGTGTGTTATTTACAGTTATTTAAAGTTTCTCATTTTGATGTTGATGGTCACTTGTTACGCCGATTTCGACAAGATCAAGGGTTTACACTAATGGAATAGCCAGGGAAAATGTTTAGATATTGTAGCCTTTATCTAACAGAGAATCTTTGAATACTGTATGTTTAAATACTGTAGCTATCTAAGATGTTTTTAGTGATTAGACGTCACAAGACTTGCATCTGTGATCAACTGTCGTTACATCTGGCTTTTATTTTCAAGATGATAACATATAATGTTATCATCTTTATCTGTTACAAATCAAAGTTGTTTTGACATCTACAACTTAAATTGTCTATAAACTACCAAGAATGCTGTTGTTATATCACCATTACTGGGGTAATTTGTAACAGTAGGTACATTATACGTATCATAAAAAAAAAAAAATAATTAAATTGATAAACTGATATTAAAATTTGTAACTGATATCAAAACCATCTTGTTCTCCCATATAAAAATATAAATTATATATTTGTAGGTGTTTTTAAATTTTGTTATTTTTATAGCCTATTTTTTTATATTAATTTTTTTTTAACCTCTGGATTTTATAGGGGTCTGAATATTGTTGTTTTGTGTGTGCAAACCGACAATAAACTGTCCAGGGGCCCAGAAAAGTGGCACTCCTGCATACAGTAGCAAAGTAAAATAAATTATAGCTTACACTAACCCACCCATGTAGCGAGACTGAATCAGAATAATTTCTTTAACTTGAATAAAATGTAGATGTTGCATGACTGAAGTGATTATTGCTCATGCTGACCATCCACTATCAAATCATGACTCGTGTTAATATCCAGCGCTAGGTGGCGCAGTGAACTCTCTGCATTATAGAACTGCAGTTTATCATTAACTGAAACCTGATGAAAATAGTTCAGATGATTTGAGCTGCTGCTCGTGACAATCGAGAGCTCGATCATGATGGTTTCTTATCGTTTATACTGGACACTGTGGATATTGTCGTGTTTTGGTGAGACTTTTTTTTAGCAGTTAAATAATTCTGTGTGTTGAATTTCTATAAAAAAAAAAACTAGTTAGTCCTATTTTATTTAAGTAAATTCAGAAAAAAAAAAAAGTATGCCATTTACTGAAGCTGTTCTTTGTTGTTACTGCCACTAAAAAATAACTACAGTAATTGGGGTAGTTAAAGTAAGTCATTTAAGTGCAAATGTAAAAAATAAATGTAGTATTCTTTTACTTTTTCTGTTAGGACAATATTTGGGTCAAGATCTGCAGATCCATGAGCCGCCTAATAAAGAAGAAGGAGACATTGTGGTGTTCACTCTGGATAACCCCCCACCCTCCACATCGATTCTTATAACTCAATGGTTTTTTGGTACACTACTTATAATTACAGTAGCGTCTGGTGTAACTACAGAAAACCCCGCATATAAAGACAGAGCCAGTGTTAACAGCAACACTCTCGCTTTGACGCTGCTGAACCTGAGACACAGTGATTCTGGAATATACAGACTCAGTGTTACAACTAGTGCTGGAGAGACACTTACTGGAGAAACGTCACTACAAGTCGGTGAGTGTGTTGCTAAAACTTGGTTCAGTATTTACTATAAAAGATTATCCTGTAAATCTTTTACATTAAATTAACAGAAAACTTCTTCCACCCCCTGCTGTTAATATTTTAGTGTTAATTTACAGTTCTCTACTGTAATCTACTTTACAGTATACTATAATAATACCATGGAAGTAAACTAATTTAATTTCTGGAGAAACCATTTAAAATTAAAAAATGAATATAAAATATTAGTAGTGTGTACTAATTTAGTACTAATTTTTCTGTGATTTGATTACAGTTACTTCTGATGTAATTGCACTTAATACTATATAGAACAATTCAATATAAAACAATAGTGGATTTAACATCTATGCAAAATTGTATGTTTTTAATGAAACCTTCTTCCTTTGAATACTTTGGTCAGTTCAAGAATAATTTATGCAATTTTGTATTATTTATTTAAAATAATTAAAGGAGAATTTGAAATAGGATGTAAGTAATTAGTAATAAGTAATGCAATACTTTTTAGAGAGAGGAATTAGTACAGTAATCTAATTACACTGTCAAATATATAATTAATTTGCAGCTAGTAATTAATTACCTTTTTAGAGTAACTTACCCAACACTGTTCTTAACATAAAACTAAACTGCAAATTATGAAATGTTTTACCATTATAATAAACTTTTACAGTTCTCTTTTATACTGTAGATTGTTATTGTTTTGCCTCTTGTCCGAGGCCCTGACATTCAGTCTTTTCTCAACTGTGAAAATCCATTAAACATAAATTTTATGCATTACAAACTTTGGCAATCTAAATAGACACTGAAATGAACAAACCATTTCAATATTTAATGTGAACTGATGTATATACATTTTACACAAATAGCTGCTTTCCCTCAGATGTGGGATCATGTCCATCAAAACAAACTGTTTTGCTTCTAAAAAAATTTACATTTTTAGGAATGGCACAAATATTCAAACATAAATAAATAAATTTCTTTCATTGATGATAAAGGCCTTCTGTACAGCCATGGACACGCAGATTTGAGAAATAATGGTGGTTTGATTAATCTGACCTGTACTCACATCTTTGTGGTAGTTGTAGTCCTAATTAAGCATCTTTCTGCCATGTGAAAGCACAAGTTCTTTTGTTGTTTTTACAGTTATTAATTGGGTCCTAAATGTGAAAGGCTAATTCTAGATCCAGTGTTTTTGTTCTTTCTCTCTCATTTACACAGAAAAACTATCTGTCAGCCTTATTGGTCCAGAGGAACCATTAATAGAGGGCGAATCATCTGCTAACATCACCTCTGAAGGAAATGGCAACATCACCTCTGTGCAGTGGATGAAAAATAACAGTTCTCTGTCTCCTAGCAACAGCATCATCTTCTCACCTGATTTCAGATCGGTGTCCATCAGTCCAGTGCAGAGATCAGACAGTGGAGAATATCAGTGTATATATACAAACCCTTTCAACTCTGAGACGGCAACATACAGCCTGATCATCAACTGTGAGTGTTAAACATTTAAACAAAGATGATTTGAGCTCAAACCTGATGAAATATAAACATACTTCATTTAGTTTGTCCCTCTAACTTTGAGTCTCTTGTGTTTGTTCTAGATGGACCAGAAGGTGTTTCTATTAAGGGTCAGGATGTGGTGGATTTGGGGGTTCGTGTGTCTCTGTCTTGTTCTGCAAATTCTGTACCTTCTGCCTCATTCAGATGGATGTTTAATGGAACAGACACCGGTGTGACCACAGACACATTCACCATAGATAAGACTGACTTCACACACAGTGGAGATTACGACTGCACTGCCTGGAATAACGTCACAAACAGAAGCGCCACACAAAGACATGCTTTACTAGTTAAAGGTAAGTGTTACAACCAATGTTCCCTCTAAGCTGCGCGCGTGCGCGGCCGCGCACTTCTGAAGCCGCGGCCGCGCAGAAGAAATAATTGCCGCGCAGAGAACAGACATGAAAATGATTGTAGTAGTTTAAATGAGAAATAATTGCAGTGCTCTGGACAACCGCTATAGAGTTATTGTCGCTATAGAGTTGGAACCGGTGAATGCGGTTTACAGGTTTCATAGAAAGAGAACGATTGAGCGTGTGTGAGCTGGCTGGCCCTGAGCCAAATCAGTCGCGGTAAGAATACTGTAATGTTTGCGGACTAAATACCTCAATACGAGAGGCAACGCGAAACGAAAAGAAATGTGAAATAAAACGTCATGTTTTAATGAAAAGTGGTGGAAGTAACGGATGATGGGCACAGAATGCTAACAAAACTCTGAGACATTTACAATCACACACCCACCACAGGTGTAGCTTGCAAACTCAAAATACATCAGTGATATAACTTACCTCAGTTTAAATAGATTTTTGTGTGTGTGGTGGTGTGGGTTTCAGGGATGTTTAGATAACTATAAAAGAGTTAACGTTCACTTTTCTTAAAAATATTTAGCTATCAGTTTAAATGCTTCAGTTTGTTTTCACTATATAACATATTAAAACAAATGGAAGTATTTAAACTGATATAATACTGTATATCAGTTTAAATACTTAAATATTATATTATAATGTAAGCCTAATAAAAAATTGATCTCACAAGGGGATTGTTTAGGGCTCCTTGCCATGAAAAATCTTAACCTCCTGGTATATAAAATCTGGGAAATTCATAAGCAATAAACATGTAATTTTGATGGTTTAACACTGTCTGTTGCTAATAATTGACTGTACAAAAACACATTATGGTTGTCCCAAACCATCATTGTAACTGCTCATATTATATTATTATAAAGAATTGAACTGTTCTGCAGGAGGACAGAAATTATTTTTTAATAGAATTTCTTAGTAAAGACTGGTACAGTTAATACAGCAATGTGAAAAAATCTCAAGTAACCTAAAATGTGCTTCATTTAGTGACTAAACTGCTTGTTTTCAAACATATTATTTCATAAATCACTAAGTTACATCAAGGGTCAAATAAAATAAAAACGGCACATTAAAGTTAAATGTTACAGTTGCATGATAAAACCATTTTTTTGTGTGTGTGTTTACGTTCGTTGTACAGGTCTGATATAAAGAATGTTTTTGCTCAGGTGGCCAAAATGTGCGCTCAACAGAGAAAAGTTTTGCTCAGCGAGAAAAAAAATTAGAGGGAACATTGGTTACAACTTGTGTTTTCAACTCTTTATTATAACCAATATTTTGACCTTAATTTAACATTTGTTCATTGGAGCTTTCTGTTGTCATCATTTTCTAGAGTTTTGTATGTTCATCTATATTGCTTGTAATTGCCTTGTGTTGTCTTAAATTTTATTTTTTTAATTAAGATTTTGATAGAGTATTTAAAGTGTATTACAATTATTATTGTGCATTATATGGTCTGGTCTGTTGTTTCTTGTATCTTTTCTATAGTCAGTGGAGGAGGACTGACAACAGGAGCGATAGTTGGGATTGTCATTGGTGTTTTAGTGGCAGTTTCAGGCATTTGTGGTCTGATTGTCTACTTAATAAAAACCAAGAAAATGTAAGTAATCTGGTACCTCATGGTGTAATTTGTAATCACAGCTTTAATTTGACACATTATATACATTATTATTACTAAATCACAACTTGTATCAGCTTCCAACAGGTCTAGATCTACAAATGACCTTTAAAGATCACAATGATTAAAATATATCATTCTCATTAGAGACTTTTTCCTAATCAAAGGAGTAAATTTCCATCACCATGGTAACTAATCTGTTATAAACTGCTTTTTCGTATGACAGAAATGTGGTAAAGATTTTAAATAATTTATTTGTCTTTACACTACAGCCCAGTGTTAAACAAGGAACAAAAAGGACAAGGAAGTGGAGGTATGTTTATATATTCGTAATACCAACATGAGTATGATTTGATTGAAACAACACTGATAATGACCATCCCATGTTTCAGATGATCTATTAATATTACAAATGTTTCAGTAATGTTTCTCTCAGTATCAATCTTATTGAATGTTTCTTTCTTTAAGCAGCATCACAAAGCAGACAAGAGCCTGTGAGTGACGTTCAGTTTTATCTCCTTATTACAACATTTTTGTCTTTATAGGACCTGATTTGAAACTGTAAATATGATGTCACATGACACATTACAATCACTTACAGGAAAAGTGTTTTTCAGTGGTAGTAACTGATATTCAGTTGTTCAGCCTCTTCTGTCTCTTGTGTCTTTTATCTCATAGTGGTAATAGAGTTTATGGTTTTATAGCAGGAGGGATGAGTGTATTTTTACTGTCAGCTCAACTGGACTTTAATCTTTAACATACACTATATTGCCAAAAGTTTTGGGACATCTGCCTTTACATGCACATGAACTTTAATGACATCCTATTCTTAATCTGTAGGGTTTAATATGGAGTTGGCCCACCCTTTGCAGCTATAACAGCTTCAACTCTTCTGAGAAGGTTTCCCACAAGGTTTAGGAGTGTGTTTATGTGAATTTTTGACCATTCTTCTAGAAGCGCATTTGTGAGGTCAGGCACTGATGTTGGCGAGAAGGCCTGGCTCGCAGTCTCCACTCTAATTCATCCCAAAGGGGTTCTATCAGGTTGAGGTCAGGACTCTGTGCAGGTCAGTCAAGTTCCTCCACACCAAACTCGCTCATCCATGTCTTTATGGACCTTGCTTTGTGCACTGGTGCGCAGTCATGTTGGAACAGGAAGGGGCCATCCCTAAACTGTTCCCATAAAGTTGGGAGCATGAAATTGTCCAAAATGTCTTGGTATGCTGAAGCATTAAGAGTTCCTTTCACTGGAACTAAGGGGCCAAGACCAACCTCTGAAAAACAACCCCACACCATAATCCCCCCTCCACCACACTTTACACTTGGCACAATGCAGTCAGGCAAGTACTGTTCTCCTGGCAACGCCAAACCCAGACTTGTCCATCAGTCTGGCCAGACAGAGAAGCGTGATTCGTCACTCCAGAGAACATGTCTCCACTGCTCTAGAGTCCAGTGGCGGTGTACTTTACACCACTGCATCTGACGCCTTGCATTGCACTTGGTGATGTAAGGCTTGGATGCAGCTGCTCGGCCATGGAAACCCATTCCATGAAGCTCTCTACGCACTGTTCTTGAGCTAATCTGAAGGCCACATGAAGTTTGGAGGTCTGTAGCTATTTACCCAGCAGAAAGTTGCCGTCTTCTGCACACTGTGCGCCTCAGCATGCGCTGAGCCCACTCTGTTTTACATGGCCTACCACTTCATGGCTGAGTTGCTGTTGTTCCCAATTGCTTCCACTTTGTTATAATACCACTAACAGTTTACTGTGGAATATTTAATTGTGAGGAAATTTCATGAATGCACTTATTGCAGAGGTGGCAACTTATCATGGTACCACGCTTGATTTCACTGAGCTCCTGAGAAAGCGACCCATTCTTTCACAAATGTTTGTAGAAGTAGTCTGCATGCCTAGGTGCTTGATTTTATACACCTGTGGCCATGGAAGTGATTGGACCACCTGAATTAAGTGATTTGGAGATGTGTCCCAATACTTTTGGCAATATAGTGTATTACTGCACAAAGACATACTGAGGATCGCAATTAAACAATGGATATTACTGACAAAAAAGTCACTCATGATAGACATTACCACTGTTTAGTAGTGGGATTACTGTTTCATGATTTAAATATCAGCATCATTAACATTTTATCAGAATTTTACCTCAAGAGACATCATTGTGTCTGATGTTGTGATTATAATTTAAGAAAAACAAATAACTATTTGTAGGACTCACACTATGAAGAAATGACTAATATCCAGAAGACAAGGGGAGATGGACCGGTTCCGGTGAAGAAGAGTCAATCTGCTATATATGTGAATTTCGGACAAAATGAGTATGAAAACTAAAAGCATTGAGTTTCAAACAGACCAAGATGTCCTTCAGCTCAGGTGACCAGGTTAATAATATTTGAGTCTGTCCCATTGTACAGCATTATACTATATGTGTGCTTTGGTTGCATCACAAAATAAGTGCTATTTATTCTGTCCTGCAGTCTTGTAGTAAAAATAAGTAAATCATTTGGTTGGATTCTTTTATTTTATACTTGTGTAACGTCTCTATTCAGGTATCAAACCCTCCTCCTGAGTTTAGCTAGGAAGTGAAGACACTGAAACATCTACTGCCAGATGATCTGTCAGGCTGTATACATTCTTTCTTTCTTTCTTTCTTTCTTTCTTTCTTTCTTTCTTTCTTTCTTCTAATGCAGGCCTACACTGAATCTATGCACACAGAACTCAGTAGAACAGATTTAACAGCTGTCCTACATGTTTCCCATCTCATCCGTGTTGATTTAATAAATATTTTGGCTAGTTTTCTAAATTATATTTATTTATAATTTATAAGTTACTATAGCTAATATTTAGCTAGTATTGATCACACACACACCCAACAGTTTATCAGATATCATTAGATACATCCTCATTCTTTCTTTCATTCTTTCCTCATTCTTTCTTTCACTGGGAAATAAAAGAACTGTGATAGTGGGTAATAAAAACAGGTTACGTTGTTGAGTAGATTCACCTTTAGACCTGAACACAACGTCAATCAAGGGAAAGAAACAAGGAAGTGACATGGTCAAAAATAGGGAGTTTTGGTAAAGAAATGTATTGTTTATTATCTTCTTCAAAGAATGTAATTTAAATACTTTCCTGTTATTTCAATTTTCTTTGCTCAGAATAAAGGGTTCATTTCTTATTCATTCCACCTTCTGGTTCTGGTTTTTATCACTTTGGAATATTTAAGGCCACATTCAATACTGTATTTTTTTTCTTCATGATGTGGGCAGAATTGTAACCCGAAGGTTGCGGGTTTGATTCTCAATACCGGCAGGAAAATGTAGGTGGGGGGAGTGAATGAACAGCACTCACTTCCATCCACAATACCAGCGTGCAATCACTCCCCATGCGGCCGGCCTGCCCACGGCTCCAGGTGTGTGTGTGTTCACTCACTGCAACTAATGTGTGCACTAACTTGGATGGGTTAATTGCAGAGGACAGATTCTGAGTATGGGTTGCCATACTTGGTCTTCACATCACATCACTTAATGTGATAACACTGACATGCAAATGATAAGGACTTATCAAGGCAGATGTACTGAGTTAAACTGGTTGTATTTTTATCATTAAAATGAATGATTTTCATCATGGATGAATTCTGTACAAACTGCAGGTACCAAAACTGTCCACTTTCAGCACTTCAACACTAGGGGCCTCATTATAAAGCGTGCATACACACAGATTTGATCATGTGTGCGTAAGCATAAATCCACGCCAACGCTTTTATTTATAAAAACGGTCTTTGACGTGGAAAAGTACTTAGCGCCACATCAGGGTCTGAGCAGACATATGCACTTTTCCTTGTCAGATTACTGCAGGTTTTTGTAAATCTAAGCTATTCTTGCAGCTCGCCATTCTAAATTAAAGGATTTGGACGATGAGTGGTGATTTTTTATATGTAAATGACATTAAGTAGATGTCGTATACAATGCGGAAAACTGAAAACCATTCAGATGCGCGCAAGTTCAAGATCATTTGCGATTTATAGATTTCACATCTGAAAGAGAGGCGTATGCACGTACACACATCTGAGAAATGATCGTAAGATCAAATTTAGGATGGTTTCACTGGTTCACAAAGCTGAACAGCCAATCAGAGTGATTTCTCTCATCGATGAGCTCCACTGCCTATTCAATATGCTCAGTCACCCAAAAAGCCGCCAAAGCAGAATGCACTGCAAAAACTTTACACTATTGAATCATTTCATCACTAGTCTACCCTAACAAATGACACATTACTCCAACCTTGCATGCATTTCTGAAACCTTAGTTACTGGTCAATCTTAACCCGTAGACCAGTGGTCTCAAACTCAGCTCAGGACATGCATTTCCTATTCCTAAACAACCCTTGCAAACACACCATTAGAAAAGACAGTGGACCTCGATTATGAAACAAACGTACGACAGAAAACTGGACATTTATCAATATGGATGTGAGCGATGCCTACGATTAAGGGGTTAGTTCACCCAAAAATACAAATTCTGTCATTAATTACTCACCCTCATGTTGTTCTACACTCGTAAGACCTTCATTCATCTTCGGAACACAAATTAAGATATTTTTGATTGAATCCGATGGCTCAGTGAGGCCTGCATAGACAGCAATGGTACTTTCTCTCGAGATCCATAAAGGTACTAAAAACATATTTAAAACAGTTCATGTGAGTAGGCCTACGTTGGTTCTACCTTAATATTATAAAGCAATGAGAATATTTTTTGTGCGCCAAAAAAACCAAAACTTTTTAACAATATCTAATGATGGCCGATCATTAGATATTGATAATTGCCTACTCAAATACCAATTATCTCGATTAATTGGTCTTTAAAAATTCTAATACACACATACACTGATGTTCCCCCTTGTGTGATGTCATTCCTGTGTGTGTGCGGGACTTCCCGTTGCTGTGGTTGGATGATATAGTGGATGAGCAGTCAAACATCGTGGGCTTCTCAATGTTTAACACCACCCACCCATTTTACCTGGAGTTTATCAGGAGCCTAAATCTGTCCTGGAGAGAGGGCCGTGACATTAACCCATACCCCGGACCAGCAGTAAGACACACACAAACACAAAAAATGATCAATGTATCACACACAGACTGCTCACCCTAACCTCTCTGTGTGTTCAGCTGTCATCGGCCCTGCTGTTTGATGCAGTCCATGTCAAGTCAATTCATCTTCATGTATATAGCACGTTTCATAATACATATTGTTTCAAAGCAGCTTCACAGTGACAATAGGAAAATTCTTATCGAGCTAAAGTTGGTTTTTAATTTTAACACTTCCGTTGTAAAAATTGTTAATTATTACTTTAGGGGCCACTTAAATGACACCTTTCCTAGTGAAGTAGACCGAATACCTTTAATGCATTCTTGCCGTTCATTTACGTGTTTAGTCTATAGGTTTGCGTGTTTGAGTGTGTATGTGCGCAGAAGCTTGGTCTTTTTAAAAATATTTGCCAAATTACTTGTCTGGTCCGCATAATACAGAAAGATTTGTTGTGTCCACTGATCTATGCCAACTGGAATAATTTTGATAACGTTTTATCTATACATATGGAAAGGAAAGGGAAATGGGCCTCTGTAGGAGATAGTTTAGTTGAAACGTCAGGGCTGAGTTATCATCATGTCTAGATGCAGGTTCTTCATCTCATCTGGATACGGCCTGGACAGTGATAGGAAGACTGTTCCAAAGTTTAGGTGCTAAATAGGAAAAGGATCTACCGCCTGCGGTTGATTTTGATATTCTTGGTATTATCAACTGTCCAGAATTCTGAGATCGCAATAGACGTGAAGGACTATAATGCATTAAGAGCTCTCTCAGGTACTGGGGAGCTAAACCATTTAGTGCTTTGTAAGTAAGTAACAAGATTTTAAAATCTATACGATGTTTAACAGCTAGGTAGCCACTGCAGTGTTGACAGAACCGGGCTAATATGGTCATACTTCCTGGTTCTGGAAAGAACTCTAGCTGCTGCATTTTGGACCAGCTGTAGTTTATTTATCAAGCGAGCGGAACAAGCACCCAGTAGAGCATTACAGTAATCAAGCCTTGAGGTCATGAAAGCATGAACTAACTGTTCCGCATTTGTCATTGAGAGCATATGTCGTAGTTTAGATATATTTTTAAGATGGAAATATGCGGTTTTACAGATGCTAGAAACATGGCTTTCAAATGAAAGATTGGTATCAAAGAGCAAACCCAGGTTCCTAACTGACGAAGAAGACTTAACAGAGCAGCCATCATGTTAGACAGTATTCTAGGTTGTTATGTGCAGAGGTTTTTGGTGCAATAATTAGAATCTCTGTTTTTTTCTAAATTTTTGGTAAGTTTCGTCAGGGCACGAAGAAATATAGAGCTGAGTATCATCAGCGTAATAGTGAAAACTAACACCATGCTTCCTAATGATATCTCCCAAGGGTAGCATGTACAAAGTGAAAAGCAATGGGCCTAGTACTGATCCTTGCGGTACTCCATATTGAACTTGTGATCGATATGACATCTCTTCGTTTACTACTACAAACTGATAACGTTCAGATAAGTATGATTTGAACCATGCCAATGCAATTCCGTTAATGCCAACTTAATTTTCGAGTCTATTCAAAAGAATGTTGTGATCGATAGTGTCAAATGCAGCACTAAGATACAGTAACACTAATAGAGAGATACAAACACAATCAAGAAATTCATAAAGTCATTACTGCTGTGCTGTTTGGAAATATCAGATGTTGAAGCTCTATTTCTCATTAATTTAGCCACTGCATCAAATAAATACCTAGGGTTGTGTTTATTTTCTTCTAAGAGATTTGAAAAATAAGTAGATCTAGCATTTTTAAGGCCTTTCTGTACTCAATCATTCTCTCCATGAAATGTGAAATGAATGATGAGAAGCCCATGATGTTTGACTGCTCATCCACTATCTAGTGGATGAAAACTTCTAGTTTTGTTTTCTTCCATCTGCGCTCCATTTTTCTGGCAGCTCTCTTAAGGGCCTGAGTATGCTCGTTGTACCACGGCGTTGGATTAGTTTCCTTAATCTTCTTTAAGCACAGAGGAGCAACTGAGTCTAATGTGCTGGAAAAGAGAGAGTCAATAGTTCTGTTGCAACATCGAGGTCTTCTAAGCTATCTGGTTTGCTAAGGTGATGAAACTGATCAGGAAGATTATTTATATAGCAATCTTTAGTGGTAGAAGTGATGGTCCATATTTATGGCTGGGTGGCGGTTTTGCAGCCTTGGCTAAATGTAATATACACAAGACTAAATAATGATCTGAGATGTCATCGCTCTGCTGCGGAATTTCAACGGCATCAATATCGATTCCATGTGACAATATTAGATCTAAAGTATGATTACGACAATGAGTGGGTCTGACACATGTTGTCTAACTCAAATAGAGTTTAGAATGTCTGTAAATGCCAATCCCAATGCGTCTTTTCATTATCTACATGGGTATTAAAATCACCAGCAACAAGGACTTTATCCGCAGCTAGTACTGACTCTGATAGAAAATCAGCAAATTCTTTGATAAAGTCTGTATGGTGCCCTGGTGGCCTGTATACAGTAGCCAGCACAAATGTCAACTTACATAACATTACATAAACCACCATCACTTCAAAAGAATTGTATTTGAAGGAATTACAGCAACACCTCCCCCTCTGCCTTTCTGACGAGGATTGTGTCGATAATCGTAACCTTAAGGGCTAGACTCATTTAAAGTAATGTAATCGTCTGGTTTTAGCCAGGTTTCTGTCAAACACAGCACATCTAGATTATTGTCTGTGATAATATCATACAATAACAATAAGTGCTTTTGAAGAAAGGGATCTAATATTCAACAACCTAAGCTTTATCATTTGTTTTTCAGTATTATCTCTTTTTTATTTGTTGAACATCAATTAATTTTTTACCCTTAAATTGTCACGGTGTGTGACCATAGGAGGAAGAAGGCAGGAGAAGCAGGTTTTCAAAATAACTCAAACGGCAGGTAAACACATCCAAAATACTACAGCAGGTGAACACATCCAAAACAACAGTGACTGGACAACTGAGGGAGGTGAGTGGTGTGCTTAAAAGTCCTGTGTGATGAGGTGCTGACAGGGTACAGGTGTGTGTGATCAGCAGATGGTGGAGTGAGAGCAGGTGAGGGCCAGGGAGGATGATGGGAGATGGAGTCCAGGAGAGATGGAGTCCAGGACAGATGGAGACTGTGACATAAATAGATTTGGAAGTTTTTTGTATTTACTAATTCGGGGTACAGACACAGTCTCTGTGTGATAATATCTAGGTGAAAGATTTTCTATGTGTTGGGAATTATCTGACTTTTCACCCAACTGCTCTGCTGTGCGGGCTCTACAGCCGGACCCGAACAATGTACAGAGTTCAGTAAGATAGTCACATCCAAAACAGTATCTAGCAAAATGCTAACGTGCTGTGATAGCGATTTGGATTAAAAGATTAAATGCTACTGATGTCAGATTAATGCGATGCAATATCAGATATATGGTAATGATTAAATAGACAAGTAATTATAATAAATAGATTCAAAACAAAGCTCTACGGAGCTACAGACACAAACAATTCAACAGCGAGGCAAAGAGGAGCAGACTGGAGTCAATCACCCATGTGGTGGTGAGTGCAGTGCAGGAACTCAACCGGAGTCAGGAGATTGGCATCAAGCCTCTCAGCTGCACCTCCCCTCAAATCTGGCAACACGGAACCAGCCTCATGAACTACCTGCGTATGGTCAGTCTGTGTGTGTGTGTGTGTGTGTGTGTGTGTGTTTATTCAACCACTTGAAAGTCCTCCAGGATTGTTTTCAGCTTAGAGAACACCCATTGTGTTATTTAAAGTAACATAGCTGTTTCTATTGACTTTCTCTCTCTTCCCATGTTTTGATCAGGTGGAGTATGATGGTTTGACAGGTCGAGTTGAGTTCAACAGTAAAGGCCAGAGGACCAATTACACCCTCCATATTCTGGAGAAGCACAGGGGAGGCCACAAAGAGGTTAAAGACACACGCATACACATTTACTCAGATACCTAAATGGGGACATGCCATAGACATCTACTGTTGTTATAGTTTTAACATTATATAAGTACACATACACACACACACACATTTTAAATAGTGCTACCATCTTTGATTTGATTGCTTAATTTCTCAACAATCTCTGTGTTAGATTGGGATCTGGTACTCTAATAACACTCTCCTGATGAACTCCACCAGTCTGGACATCAACACCTCTGAGACTCTGGCTAACAAGAGCCTCATCATCACCACCATACTGGTGAGGACCAACTGCACTACAGCAGGCCCAGATAGCCAATTATGTTCACACAATGTTTACCACATCTACATCTGTAAATCCTGTGCAGAACTCTATAATGCTCAGCCCACTTAAACACTTAATTCATTATTTACTCAATAGAAAGACAATTTACAGTATGCCTATCATGATGGAAAGAACAAAGTCATTATTGAGGAATTCACAGTTAGCTTACATGGTCATTTCATTTTAGCAAAACTAGTCAAAAGATATTACAAAATATAGACACACATTTCTGTAATTTTAACTAACAGGATGCAAGATGCATCCTCAATATGCAAGATGCAGGGCCTCAAATCATGTCAACATTTTCTTATATTTAAGACTGAGGTCAGCTCTAAAAACCTATGGAGTTCCCTGGTCTGCTAATATACTTTCACATTCTTTGTGGAAGTGGATGGACTTTAACACCCCCTCAAGTGGCTTAGTCTCTAAAGTCTCTATTCTCTTTCTCTTTCAAATCTCTATTCTCTTTCAACAGTACTCCTATATACCAGCTATTTATTCCTAGGAAAAGGAAGTAACAACTAAACCTGATTGGGATGTCATATGGGCCAGATGTTTAATTGCATCTAAGAACAAGGTGCATCAGATGATCCACTATAAACTTATTAATAGGGCTTACATTACTCCAGGTTTATTGATTCTTATTGTCATCTATGTAATAATTCTATAGTAGCTTCGTATTTGCACATGTTCTAGGAATGTCCTAAGGTGGTATGTATGGCCCTCTCTGATATTTCACATCTAGAAATACCTCAGGACTCCATATTCTTCTTGCTCTTAGATGACTACACTTCAGGTAAATATTCATCAAAAGAGGATCCTATAGGCTGCAGGTATCCTAAAACTATGGATTGAACCATCCACCTCTTCTACTTCCATCTGGCTTTCTTACTTGAGACATTGCCTTGCTTGAGGGCACCACTTCTAAACTCAATGGGGCCAAGGACAGAACTATTCAAAGCTGGTCAATAACCGCCGAGATGTTGTTAGAAAACCTAAAACCTTGACTTCCCAATTATGTGTAGCCTACTTATTTACTTTGTTCTGGTAATTTTCATAGCATCTGTTTGTATATAGTTCATTGAATCTGTGATAATGTTTCTGAGACTTATAATAAAATGTTAATCAAATATTGTGATTAATTTGAATAAGAAATTGATATATAAAGTAATTAATTTGTAATTAATTTTCATTAAGAAATTAAACTCATGGGAACTGATTTAAGGTTTTAATAACCTTAGAGAGACCAAGTGTTTTATAACAAAAATCCTGACCCACACTCACTCACACGGAAAACGTCTCGGGTTACAGATGTAACCCTGGTTCCCTGAGTAGGGAACGAGACGCTGCGTGACAACGCATTGGGAACCTTCTGCGTGATGTCGTCACTGAAGCACTCATGTATCTAACCAATCGCGTAGCGAGACGTCAGAGACGGGTGACGTCACGGACCAGGAAACTATAAAGCACACCCGGATGCAGAGCACGCTAGCTTCTGAATAAGTCTGAAGCAAGCACTCGCAAGTGTGCAGGGGTACGGCAAGAGACGCAGCGTCTCGTTCCCTACTCAGGGAACCAGGGTTACATCTGTAACCCGAGACGTTCCCTTTCGTGGGAACTATCGACGCTGCGTGACAACGCATTGGGAACGCAATCCCAACTGAGCCGTAGCTCAAACACTTGTCAAAGTTATCTTGACAAAACGGAGGACCCCAGAGTGGAGCCGATATCAAGGTTATAATACTTAATAAATGTGTGCTGGTATGACCATCCAGCTGCATCACATATATCACCCATGGAAACTCCTGACATCAAAGCTTTTGATGCCGCCATACCCCTAGTTGAATGGGCGCGAACATTCAAAGGAGAAGGCTGTCCGGCCGCTTCATAGGCAAGTGAGATGGCCTCGACCACCCACTTGCTCATTCTCTGCTTCGATGCTGGGCCGCCTTTTTTAGGGGACCCATAACAGACAAACAATTGATCTGACTTACGCCACAGGGCAGCTCTGTGGACATAAGCATCCAAAGCCCTTACTGGGCACAGCAGATAAAATTTTTCCTGATCCGCAGATTCAAATGGAGGAGGATAGAAGGCCTGAAGCACAGTGGGGCCTGGGACATTGGTAGGGACCTTTGGGACATAACCCGGTCTAGGATACAGGAATGCTTTCACCATTCCTGGAGCAAATTCAAGAAAAGAAGGAGCAACAGAAAGTGCTTGTAAGTCTCCTATCCGCTTCAGAGAAGTGATAGCCAATAAAAGAATCGTTTTAAGAGTGAGGAACCTCTCAGGAACCTCCTCTAGTGGTTCAAAGGGAGCCTCAGCTAACCCCTGTAAGACCACGGCCAAGTCCCAGGCCGGAACCCTTGTGCGCACTGGAGGCCTCAACCTCAGTGTGCCACGGAGGAAGCATGTGACGAGGGGGTCTCGACCTACCGAGATATTCCCCTCAAGAGGAGCATGACATGCTGAAATTGCTGCAATGTAAACCTTCAAGGTTGAGTGAGATAGGACCTCCGAGAATTTTTCCTGGAGGGATTTTAGCACACAGCTAATAGAAGAAAGGACAGGGTCCGTATTATTGTTTCTACACCAGGTAGAAAACAAATTCCATTTGTAGGCATACAACTTCCTCGTGGCGGCAGCATGGGTCCCTGGGACAGGAATCAAGGCTTTTTCCACATGACCCGAGCACGAAGGCATCGCCGCGTGACTTAGATCATGCGAAAAGGATTTCCCCTCAGGGAAAACCCCTTGGTCCTGTGCCACCACTGTAAGGGTCTCATGTGCAGAAGGCCAATAGTAATCACGTTGGACGCAGCTGCCATCAGACCCAACCGTCTCTGAAACGGTTTTACAGTGAGAGTGGTTCGAAGGGAGCCTCAGCTAACCCTTGTAATACCACAGCCAGGTCCCAGGCTGGCCTCAACCTCAGTGTGCCACGGAGGAAGCGAGTAACGAGGGGGTCTCGACCCACCGAGAAGCCACCCTCAAGAGAAGCATGAAAGGCTGAGATAGCCGCGACATAAACCTTCAAGGTTGAAGGCGATAGGCCCTCCGAGAATTTTTCTTGGAGAAATCTTAGCACAAAGCTGACAGGAGGGTGGACAGGGTCCATATTATTCTGTCTGCACCAAGCAGAAAATAAATTCCATTTATAGGAATAAAGCTTCCTCGTGGCGGGAGCTCTGGAGTTAAGGATGGTCTCCACAACCTCAGTTGGAAGACCAGCATCTATGAGCCTGGCCCCCTCAGAGGCTAGGCCCATAGCTTCCACAGTTCTGGGCGGGGATGTATTATCGAGCCGCCCGCTTGCGACAGGAGGTCCTGTCTAAGGGGAAGCTCCATTGGGGAGCCATTTAGTAAGGACACTAGGTCCGAGAACCATATTCTGGTTGGCCAGAAGGGGGCTACCAGTATTAGGCTGACCCCTTCCCGGTATAATTTCTCCAGAACTCCCGGGAGCAAGGCGATCGGGGGAAATGCGTACAGACGTAGCCTCGGCCACGTCTGTACCATAGCATCCAGACCCAGAGGTGCTGGATGTGTTAGGGAGTACCAGAGTGGTCACTGGGTTGACTCTCCCAAAGCAAATAGGTCGACTTCCGCTCGACCGAAATTTTTCCATAGGAGATCCACCACTTCTGGGTGGAGTCTCCACTCCCTGGGCCTCGGCCCCTGCCTCGACAGGGCGTCTGCTCCCTTTATACCCCGGGATGTAAGCTGCCTTCAGAGAGAGCAGCTTCCCTATGGACCATAGGAGGATCCGACGGGCCAAGTAGTAAAGTTGGCGAGACCGCAGACCCCCCTGATGGTTTATATCTGAGACCACCGCGTGTTGTCCGTGCGGACCAACACGTGATGGCCTCTCAGGTCTGGGAGAAAGTGTTTTAATGCTAGAAACACCGCCATCATCTCCAGCCGATTTATGTGCCAGGAGAGTTGATGGACCTCCCATAGAGCCTGAGCTGAGCGACCACTCGTGATCGCCCCCCAGCCCGTGAGGGAAGCATCTGTCGTAAGCATTACACGACGACCAGAAGTCCCCAGCACGGGTCCCTGGGACAGGAACCAGGGATCTTTCCACATGGCCAGAGCACGAAGGCATTGCCGCGCAACTTTGATCATGCGAAAAGGATTTCCCCTCGGAGAAAATCCCCTGGTCCTGAGCCACCACTGTAAGAGTCTCATGTGCAGAAGGCCAAAAGGTATGACGTTGGACGCAGCTGCCATCAGACCCAACAGTTTCTGGAACTGTTTTACAGTGAGTGACTGGCCTAACTTCACCCCTTTCACGGCTGCGAGAATGGAACTCACACGAGCAGGAGACAAATGTGTCTGCATCGCGGTGGAGTCCCAAACTACACCTAGATAAGTGGTAATCTGAGCCGGAACTAGCACACTCTTTTTGGCATTGAGCCTCAGCCCAAGCCTCTTCATATGGGACAGAACAGCAACTCGATGCTGAACTGCTAGTTGCTCTGATTGAGCTAGAATCACTTTCTATGTAATTCAGTACGCGGATGCCCTGGAGTCTCAGTGGAGCCAGCACTGCATCCACGCACTTCGTGAATGTGCGGGGTGATAATAACAGGCCGAAAGGAAGAACCCTGTATTGGTAAGCTTTGCCCCCGAAAGCAAACCTGAGGAACTTCCTGTGAGAAGGATGGATAGACACCTGAAAGTACACCTCTCTCAGGTCTATCGCCACAAACCAGTCCTCGGACCTGATCTGTGGGATAATCTGTTTAAGTGTAAGCATCTTGAATTTGAGCTTTCATATTGAGCGATTTAACACATGTAAATCTATGATAGGACACATCCTTCTTTGGAACAATGAAGTAGCGGCTGTAGAAGCCTGACAGCTTGCTGGGAGGAGGAACCCTTTCTATAGCTCCTTTTCGCAAGAGTGTCATAACCTCTTGTTCCATAACCAGAGACTGCTCGGGGGTCACCACTATGGGAAAAACCCCATTGAATCTGGGCGGGAAAGACAACATTGAATCTGGGCGGGCGAGGCCCTGTAACCCTTTTCTATGATGAGCAGCACCCATTTTGATATATTCGGTAGAAGTTTCCATTCTGCCATAAAATCTACTAAGGGAACCAGTCTCTCGAGACTGGCCTCTGGTGTTTTTGAGCACTTGAGTCGACGTTCTGGAGCGGCGCACCGGCAGAAAACAGACGAATCAAGTCATGACCGGCTCTCCTCGGAGGGTCGGTGGAGACCGCTGCGCCCTGACGCACACTGGGTGGCAGAGTTAGCATAACGGCCTCCTGAGGGCACCAAAGGGGGACGGGTGTCAGATATTCTAACACAGGACCCCCTCCGGAGGGGGCTGCCCTCATGAAGCCTTCTTGGTGATAATAACAGTCCGCAGATCTGTCTTACTTCACAAAGACTTCAGCTGTGTCACCTGTCCCGGTCCCCAAGCTTTCTGCGGGGGAGCAAGGGTGGTGACACCCTTTTCCTTTAAATTCCTCAGAATTTAATGTATTCAATATTTCATTTAATCCTTAAATTAAATGCAGCCCAAAACAGTCAAAAATGACAGGCTGAATATATTAGAATACAAAGAGAATTATAGCTCGTAATAGTTTGCAAAGTATTATAGGGAAAGAGAGAAAGGGAAACTCCCGTCTGCTCAGTTCCCTCCAGATATATATAAACACATTATATACAATATATACTACGTGCACGCAATCTATGCGCAGCCTCGGCAAACGCAAGATCCGAGCGAGCCGTATATTTTTTGTTGCACACTTAATCTACGCGCTGCCTCGGCAAACGTGAGATTCGAGCTCCTTATTGCAGGCTTAATCCACGCGCTGCCTCGGCAAACGCGAGATCTAAGCCTCGTGTTAGACTTTTATTCCCTTGAGAATAAAGCCAACAGGAGTGGAGATAAAAACTCCCGCTAGTGCATTTCTTTCTTTACACTCCGGGACATTTTTATGAATGAACCGTCAGCTGCTTTGTTTTCGAACTGACGTGCATGCTCCACTCCCTAACACGATGTGTGTGAGGTGGCGAGTCCTCAGATCGATATCACAATATCCACCTCCTCAGAGCTGGGCATGTGAAATACCGGTGCCTCAACCCAGGGAAGAAACCGCAGAGCGTGCTTCCACCTGGGAGACGGCACTGAATCTGGCAGGTAAGGGCAGAGAAAGGGCAGCGCCCGTCTCTAACCCCTCTCTAACCCCTCTGTCAGATCCATTTGTGAACCCCACGAATGGCTTCTTTTTCGCGATCCGTGGGGAACACTGGAACACAGTATTCTGAGAGCGAGTTTCTTTTTTATAGTGCACACAGACGGCTCCCTCGAGAGCTGCCCGGGCTTACTCAACTCCCATTTCTCGCCATAATACGTGTCTTTTTTATAAATATATATATATGGATTGGTGTGAGATACTCTTGTCCTCAGACAAAGATATCGTGACTTGTTTATATGAAATAAGACAAACAACACCAAATAAGACACACGATAACATAGAGTGCTTGCTGAAGACACAGAAGCTAGCGTGCTCTGCATCCGGGTGTGCTTTATAGTTTCCTGGTCCGTGACGTCACCCGTCTCTGACGTCTCGCTACGCGATTGGTTAGATACATGAGTGCTTCAGTGACGACATCACGCAGAAGGTTCCCAATGCGTTGTCACGCAGCGTCGATAGTTCCCACGAAAGGGAACTGGTTAGTTCTGCTTAATTTGTGCCGACTCCAGTGTATAGCTTTGATCAATAGCGCCATCTTGTGGCCAGAGTAAAACATGCAAGATTAAAACACATTTAAATGAACAGAGGATGAGATGATACACATTGGGGTGAATAGCCTGATATTTGAAATTCGGTGTGAACTTCTCTGCTTGTCCTGTCCTGAATGATAACAGCCATTACAGAGATTAAAATCTGGATAACTAAGGGTAATAGATGGATGGATGGATGGATCATGGATAGATGGATAGATAGACAGACAGACAGATAGATAGACAGATGATAGATAATGTGTCTAAATGCCTAGTAATACTGCATTTACTATATTTATGTTAATTAATAGATTGAATATTCATAGAGTACCTAATCCTTTTTGGCTTTTATTCCTGTCACTTTCATTTACCTCTCTTTCTATTCCACTGTCTCTCAGGGCAGGAAGCCAGGTTATTTCTCCTTCCTGGATCCCTTCTCACCGGCTGTTTGGCTCTTCATGCTGCTGGCTTACCTCGCTGTCAGCTGTGTGCTTTTTCTTTCTGCTAGGTACACACAAATGCACACCAGCACACTCAAAAACTGCTAAAATCATTGTCTTAATCAGTGTGTTTTTATAGTTTTCCAGTAAAAAATATCGATACCTCTTTAAAACAACATGAATTTATTTAAGATATTAATACTTTATTTCAGAGAACTAAATTAAGTCTTTTTCTCTATCTCTCTCTCTGGGTACTTGTGTCAGGTTGAGCCCGTATGAATGGTATAACCCTCATCCGTGTCTGCGTGAGCGCAGAGACCTGCTGGAAAATCAGTACACACTAGGAAACAGCCTGTGGTTTCCTATCGGAAGCTTCATGCAGCAGGGGTCAGAGATCATGCCCCGAGCCCTGTCCACACACTGCGTTAGTGGGGTCTGGTGAGTTTGAGAGTGTGCTGCAGCTCCATATGTGTTGATAGTTGTTTTAACAGAGTCAATGGACACATTACACAGCACAGCTATGGGCTTTTTGCACTCTGCTTCCATCATTTATTTCGTCTCTCTCTCTCTTTTTTAGGTGGGCATTCACTCTTATAATAATCTCCTCATACACAGCGAATCTGGCTGCTTTTCTGACAGTGCAGAGAATGGAAGTGCCAATCAAATCAAACCTGATGACCTGGCAGATCAAACTAATATCCAGTACGGCACCATTCATGGAGGAAGCACCATGACCTTTTTTATGGTACAAATCATTTGATACTAATATATAAGTTTACACACATCTGTACTGTGTATGTTATGTGGCCATAATAAATAGTACGGAATTTCCATAAATACTGTACACTGTTTGGTGTTCCAAACTTCTTGTTATCCTTCAGAAAATGTTGATTATCAACCTCAGGAGAGGAGGTCACACTATATATATTACAAGATGTTTCATTTTCTATTCATTTTCTATTTTGCACCTCTATTACCAACATTAAGAACATATTTACAGTTGAAAGTGAAACTTTTTTTTTTTAACAAAAAATATTGAAATAGAAAAAAAAAACAATGCAGGGTGGGGATTTTCTGTCTATATTTTATTTGTGAACTGATGTTCAGCTGTTCTTTTGAAAAGTCAAGTTATTTTCATCAGCGGTAAACGCACTGTTCACAGACACGAAAAAGTAACTTTAAATTCCCCAAGCTGATTGCTCACTAAAAAAACCCCCACAGCCATCATGTTTTCAGGCCACTTCAAGTTTGATTTTGACATGACATAAAATGGTGCTATCTAAGTGGAATTGTTTACTTACTTTTTAATTAGTCCTCCCATTAACGCCAAAATATTTTTTTTTCTTCAGACTGATTCATGAACATGCAAGAAAATGAAATCAATCATAAACCAATCATAACCAATCATATCCAACCATAGTGCGATGAAGGCATTGCCTCCTCTAACATGACTTTCCCACTTTCATTCTCAATTACCCCCACCAATCCCACCGCACGCTCTAGCGTTCTGTTAAAACTCAATGGGCTCAGGGGAGGCTTCTCGCTGTAACTTTACCCGCTGGTGTTGCAGTTGGACAGCATTACTTTAGAAAATTGAGTGGGTCCCATTTTATATTAGGTGGCCATAACTACTATGTACTTACATTGAATTTAATAATTTGATACAATGCACTTATTGTGTACATACATGTTTTTACATTGTACTTATATTTTAAAAGTACCTGCATGTAATTAAATCTATTTCTTTAATTATGTTTATAATTACACTGTTGACCCATCCCTTACACCTTAACCCACCCTTAAACCTACCCATACCACCAAATATTATCCGTATCCTACCTCAATAGCAGCAAAACTGTTTTGCAATACAATATAAACACAATAAGTACACTGTCCTTATTTTTGATGTACATAGTAGTTAAGGGCATCTAATATAAAGTGGTACCAATGAGTGATTTATACACTTTTTAGGTCACATTTTGTAATATTTGCTTTGTTCTATTTTTGTAATAGAATTTTTTTTTGAGGAGGCACCGCCTTCCTTGCCTCCTTGAAAGAAACACACCTGAAATATATCAATGGCTGAATCACTTACAACAAGATCAATAACAAGCATTTAGAAAATAGATAGGGTGGATTTTAATTTCATGTTGACTTTAAAACATCTTTATTGATGTAATTTAAAAATAAAATTTTTATAACATTTAAAAAATACGTAAAAGTTTACTAGACCCCAAGTTTGCAAAATTAGCCTAAATTAAGCCATCTCCAGTTTGGGACCAAATTATGGTTTATAGTTATTGATTAACTTGTATAAATTTGCCATAAATTAAAGAAAAATATTTTTCTACAATTAGTTGCAGACAAACTTCATATAAGCTGTCAAGACTAAAACTGAGAAAATGTAATATTATTATTTAATTGTCATGCTGTAGAAATTATCCAAATGATGTCACTTCCTGAGCATCACAATTGTATTATACTTTTTTTATTGGTGGAAGATTAAACAGTGGCAGGACTGCATAAAATAAAATAATAATAAAATTATGTTCTAATTGCATTTTGTTAATAATTAAAAAGTCCATAGTTCAGTCATGGAACTCTTGTTTTACCCTCCTCCTCCCCAGCTCCACCTGTGGAGTTCTGCTATGGGTCTTCTCTAATTTTCTTGCAGCAGCATGTTTCCATATTATGTTTGTTATTTGAACTAAGCTGAACAATCCTCATATTTGCTCAGCAGCAGCAACGTAGCAGATCTCGTCCACAAAAATCAAGCATATGTACATTCCATGCCCCATGCCAATAAATGCTGGTTATAAATCACTGCAAGAGTTGTCATGACTGAACAACAATAAGTTGAATTATAATTATAAATTCAAAAGATTTTGTGTGGAATACAGACATTTGATGTGTTTAAGTTTATCTAACTTATCTAACAGGTGTCATAGCAAAAAAGCTTGAGATGTGTGCCTCTAATGCTTTATGCATCTCCTTACACTGAGCATCTGTTGAAAAGGGAAAAAATTGTTTAAATATTTTCAGTTTTGTACCATATTAATGGAAAGTGCCAGCAGGCATATATTTGCATATGTGTATGGATGAGTTTCGTGAATCTTGTTTATTTTCTTGTTGGTTTTTCGTGTAGATTACCCTTGGCTTACTGACTGTGTATTTTCTTATCAGTTTTTTTGTTTGCTGTGTTACTGTTTTCTTTCTGTTTGATATTGTGCATGTCAAATAGTGTTTAAATGTTTATTTATGATGCATACACTGATGATACACCCTCTCCTCTCCTCTCTCAAAACTCCCGTTATCAAATGTATCAGTGGATGTGGAACTACATATTAATATTACATATTAGAACTACATAATACATATATTCTAAACAGTCTTGAGCTCTAAATATGCCTTCCTACTTGAGAGCACCATGAACGAGTACCACCCCAGCCTCAACTGCAACCTCTTCCTTTCCTCTTTAACACATACATTGTGGTCAGAAAGTCTGAGACCACATTAAAACAATGTATGCAATGATGAAGAAATATTTAAGATTTTGCCCTATTTCTCGGTCACTAATAAATTAAGTGTATGTGTCACATTAATCATGTAAACTCATTGGCTATAATCAGAGAGTTTTGTTTTTTTACAGAATGAGATGTGTCATTTACAATTCATTGCCACTTCCTCTTTCTAGTTCACAAAACGCATACATCTGCATTATTCCCTCTCCCAGGTTCTCCTTTCACAGATGAGATCAGTCTGCACTTTAATGCAATCATTTCCTCCCAGTCTCATCCCTGCTGAAATATCCAGTTGGAACTGGTAGCTGTGTTCAGAACATCTTAGTTGGTCAAAAAGCTACATTTTTGCCGCTGATAGTTCCATAAACCAGCAAGGAGCTAGTTTGTTTTTAGTCTAAGATGACAAGAAACAATCTATCAGCTTGAACCAGCTCATAACAGCTTGAAACCAGCTACCAGGTTCCAAAACACATGGATGCAGGGTGTGACGTACATTGAAGTTAAATGGGTTACTGGAAATAAAAAAAATAAAAAAATGCATTCCAAGGTAGGAAGTAGGGGTGTGACGAGATCTTGTGTCATGAGATCTCGCGAGACTAAATTGTGACAAGATTTCTCGTCGAGGCGAAAAAGCAGTCTCGTGATTGTGTGAGGGTGAAATTAGGATATGCATAATGATTACATTATGCCTCCACTGTCATTTTGCTTTTTATAGACATAAAAAAAACATTTAATTAAGTTGGATAACGGTCGCTGCCGCTCCCTATTCACAGAGTACGCGTGATCGTGAAAGTGAAAGTAAACGCGAGGGCACATTCAAATACGATGTCAATACCCCGCATTTTGAAAGCGGCTCCCTGATGCATCCAAATATCTCTCAATATTAAAGCTATTTTAGGCTGGGCTGTGTAGTTGTAACCATCTCTGAGCTCTGTATCATGCTTAAATTTGGTCTCTATTTGGTCTAAAGATATTGCTCATTGTTGATGTTGTTTAAAACATTGTTTATAAATGAGACCTTATTGTAAAGTTTTACCATTTTTATTTATACTCTTTTTATTTCCATAAACAATTTGTGGAAAGGAGTTCAGTTTGGAAGTCAAAAGTTGTAGAAGCTCATAAATCATGTACAGTAAGGTCTGAAGAGACTTGTATGAAATTATACAGGAGAGAAGCCAGTCAGTTGAATTTGCGGCAAAACGTTTTACAGTGCTTGAATACTGTTGTCTTTTACTGCATATGATAATTCATACTCCGAAAGTAGAACTGAAATGACAATAATTACAAGATGATTAGTTAAAACATTTCAAATGCACCTGCAGATTATTTTTCTAATCATCTTTGAGGATTTCTTAAAAATAGTTTGTAAAAATCTCGTCTTGTGAACTCATGTCTCGTCTCGTGAGCTACCTGTCTCGTCACACCCCTAGTAGGAAGGCATCAAGGCACGTCCGAATCCATCGTTAGCTTCACTTCCTGTCTCCTGAGGTCATCTGATCAATTTTTGAATGCAGCATAGTATCCTTCGCTGCCTTTGATATAGGCCTACCATAATCCTATTCTTTCCATTCGGTGACAGTTGAACTAGAGAAAGAAAGATGGTGTCTAAAAGTTGGGGTTTCTGGTCAGTTTGTGTGTAAATGTACATTCCCTTTCAGTCGGTCACGTTCGATGTACGTCGGAACTGATCGACGAATTGGGGATCGCTTTGAGAGATCAGTCTACTTCGAGTGTAACAAAAACGAGCCAATGCACATTGGTATGCGATAATTGCATCCAGTTGCTCTGTCCTGCAGCACAGGTATAAATGAGCAGAAGGTGCATCGCATATTTGCTTTTCGCTTCAGAGCCGAGCAGTGTTGTTCCTGCTCTGCAAATTTACTGAGAGTGTTTAACTCAGACGAGTTGTTCTTCAGGAAGGAACCTCTGCGAGCTGGTGCGGGTCTGACATTGCGGACAGCGGTGGTTGTGATCTCACGAGAGAGTGATACAAAAACAGCTGTATTCATGCCTCTCCCCAAGTGTGCGCCTTCAATGAGTCTGCTGTTAATTCAGCTTAAAGAGGTAGCACCTTCAATGAGAGTATGAGTGCGCACAACAGGCTTGGGACTTATTAACAGTCCCAAGCTTTACATATCGATACTTATGGCAATTAAACAAAGGTTATCATAACACTACTTTTACTTTAGATGACTCTTCCGTCGTGCACTCTTCCCAGGAGCGTTGCATGTGGTGCGAAGCCAGGATGTCTGAGTTTTTTTTTTTTTGACAACTGAAAAGTCGTGATTCTTATGATTTCATTCACTGTGATCCTGTCCAAAGACTGTCCTCTCAGACCCCCCCCCCCAAAAAAACACTTTCTCATCGGATCTACGCAAATCTCGTAGGTGACTTATTTCGATCTTAAAATGGTGAAGCGTTTGCATCTATGGTCTAGCAACAACACAGGCCTAATGGAAGAGCAGAAATGAGAAAAAAGACACTGACAAAAAGGGGAGACAAAAGTATGACATGTTTTTGCAATATTTGCCCCCTTGTTCACAATGTGCTTTCCATCTTTTCCTTGGAACGACAGAATTATCCTTTTCTTTTGGAAAATCATGTGTCATATCAAGGATTCTTTTGCACTATTGAACGATATACTATAACATTGACCATGTCTGAAGTAACCTTGAAAACGAGTTGGTTAAGATTTAAGATTGCCCGCCTCAATCTGAGGATTTAGAAGTGCTTCACGACAGCACAGAGATATTAAACTTCCCTTGTGATTCTGGGGCCGTATTCACAAAACATTTTATCTTGCCACTAAGAGTTCTCCTAAATAGCAGTAAAAGTTCTCTAGTTTTCTCTTAAAACCTATTCACAAAGCTGCTGAGACAAACTTTTACTAAGGAATAGAGAGAAGTCTTAAGCTAAGAGTAAGGGCGGGGTTGACCTTGTTGCTATGGATGATGTCAACACACTTACTAACTATGCCCACAGTGATTGGCTGATGGAGGAGAAGTCTCTGTCAGCGATTTAATCATAGGAATATTGTAGAACGAGATATTATGTTTCCATATTCAAAAAAAGGTTTTAAAATACAAATGTTGCCATATTCAAAGAAAGATTTGAAATGTAGGCTAAATGTCACAAATTAAACTAGTATATGTTCAGTTAATTGTCCACCTCTTACAAGTTTGCATCTCGAGAGATTGCAGAATTCAAGTGAAAAATTATGCTCTATAAACAAAGTTTGGGAGAAACACATTCAAACAGTCTTTCTAATCAGCTCGAGTGGAGGTATATATACACAGACGAGAGCCGACTCGCCTTACCTCAACAGTTTTCTGCATCCCTCCGCCAAACCCGCAACTCTCTCTCGGCTGGGATATGGGGCGAACTCTGGGTTTGGGCTAAATAAATTCCAAACAAATTCCAAGATCAGAGCCCTCGATCCCCTTGGACAGCACGCCAAATACGCTATTGCCTCAATGGTGTACAGTGTCTTTGGGTGGATTAGGACTGTTTGTGATTTGGTCTTAGTGACTTAGGAGTCCTCTTGACTACTCCTAACATTTCACAGGTTTAGGAGCTAGTTTTAGCGCTAAAATACTTTGTGAAATACTCTTAGAGAAAAAATTTAGGAGTCATAAATTTAGGACGAACACACCCATTATTTTTAAGTTTCTCCTAAATCTGTAAATTAGGAGGTACTTTTAGCCTTAAGATGTTTTGTGAATACGTCCCCAGAGCCAGACTTCGACAGAATGAGAGCACACACGTTAATGGAGGACAAAGATATTTGAAATTAAAAAGATATTCTAAACAGATATTCTTACTTTTCTGTACTATACTTATTTTTAAATTCTCTGTCTGTGTAATTTAATTCTGGGGTTGTGTTGTCTGAATTGGAAATTAAAAATAGAGATACTTTATTGATACCGAGGAGATCAACTCTGACTGAATATGTGTGTTATTGGACATAAGGAGCTGTGTGTTCATTAAAACGTGGACTTTGATGGGTCTGCAAGAACTTGTGAGTCCCTAAACAGTGCTGGAAATCACACCACATACCTCAACCCAAATCTGCACACGATACATTTACCACAGATCAGTGTTTTTAGAAACAGAAAGTCAGACATTTGATGCTGTGGTTCAACTTACATATGTATCTTTTTCCACACACATCACATGCACTGAAAAACGACTGATGAAAGTAGGAAGGAAATAGAAGAATCACAGATGTTCTAAAAGGTCTCCTAACCTCTTTTTAATAGTTTTTTTTATTTTTTTTAATAAAACTTTCTATACAAAGGTGTATTGCATTATAAAATGATGGTTATTTACACGAATATTACATTTTGGAGGTGAAGAGGATATTTTAAATGAATGCATCAAGGTCAAGGGGTCAGTTTTACGGGTTGACGGGGAATCTTCAACCATGTTATGTCAAAACTAGACAAAGAAACTCATTTGGAATAAAAATGTGTTAATTTGTCTTTAACATCATGCATTTTTCATTTTTTTTCAACTCTCTCATCCCTTATGCTACAGACTGGATTGTGTTTTTCTGCTTTCTGCAGACAATTTTGTTACTCTAAATCGAAATCAAAGCCAACAAAGAAATGAAAATAAAGGAACACTTAGGAATGCATGTTCACAATATCTTGTAATCAGCACATTTTTTTTAAGAAGTTGCAAGACTTGTGACTTTTGCTAGGCTCAAGTCTACCTCAAAAAAGAGAAGCAGCTCACTTTTTGCCAAAACACTGTCAGTGTCAGTTTTTGGGCCATTTTTGGGAAATTATTAAGGCCTGTTCATACCAAGAGTAATATCTATATTTGCGTCCACACCAACATACAATACATTTCTGTTTATTATAATTGTATGCTGTAGTAGTTATGCCATTTTCCGCTTAAAATGCTCAAGATGACTGGATTCTGATCGGCTGTCAATGTTATCATTTATCAGATGAAAAAAAAAGTTCTCAAAGTGATTCCAGTGATATTGCTCCGCTGTTGTTATCGTAATAGCTTATCGTTATGTCATGTATGTTGCAGGAAGGCAGACGAGGAAGATGAATAGAATCCAAAATGAATTTTAATGATACAAATATCCATAGACAGAAGTATAGGCAGCAACATGTACACTTAACATAGACAATACCGGACAGTGAACTGAACTCAGGCAGGAACTTAAATACACAAAGGTAAATGACAAAAAGCTATGAGGATTGTAAGTGTCCATGCTGACTGATGAGTGGCGGCAATGTGGAACAGGGAACACAAGTGACAACAAACTGAAAGTCCATGAACAGAACATAATGGTGACACTATGGTGTGGTTGTGTGGATTTCCTTATTGTTAGGATTAGAATGATTATTAAAACTATAGTTATAGTCAGAGGTCTCCAAACTCGGCCCTGGATGGCCGCTGTCCTGCAAAGTTTAACTCCAACCCCGATAAAACACACCTGAACCAGCTAAACATGGTCTCACTAGGCATACAAGAAACGTTCAAGCAGTTGTGTTGGATCTAGTTGGAGCTAAACTCTGCAGGACAGCAACCCTCCAGGGCCGAGTTTGGAGACCTCTGATTATAGTTATCGTCCTTGGTATGATCAGACATTTACTATCTCTACTGTTCAAACACCTAATTCTTCAATAGAAACCTGCAGTGGATGTGATGTTTGTACTCAAAATCGGTCTTTTTTCACCTGTGCGTACACAGTTTGCTCCTCTGGTGTGTGGACATCTAAAGCCAGCTGATTGGTTGAGGCTCGCACTGACGTCGATCCTGAATGACCATTGAAGCAAACCGCAGCGTATTCAATGTCCCCTGATGGCAAGGTGCTTCTGTTAACTTTGCCTCTTTTCAGTATTGTGACATCAGCATATGTGACATCCTAATACAGGTGAAGAGAATTTTAGTCATTTACAGAAGCTCTTGGCTTATTTGGCACTTGTGAAATACCATATGACTTGTTTATGAGATTCAGGACTGTTGACACATGCAGCAGCAGGAAGTCTCACCTGTTGTAGGTCATCAGGTCTCTGAGTTGTACCTAGTAAGGAGATAAAACATAGGTCAAATAACAGCATTATTTTAAAGAAGAGGAATGGAGTCTGTAGTCTAGCCAAAAGGAAAGTATACCCCCCCCCCCCATGTTAAGGAACATAAGCAATTAATCATGAAAGAATCAATAATATTTGCAGTTTCACACTGATTTTTTTCTTTAAAAAGAGAGATTTTCAGCCCATGCATGAAGTTTATACTTACAATAAGTGAAAGTGTTGCCAGCTCTTCTACCATGTGCAAAAGATAAAAAGAGAAATGTTAAAGTTGTTTTATCTCAGTTCTCTCACTTTAGCATTGTTTTACTGTGCTTCCCTATTTAATATTAGTATGTCATTTTTATTAGTTCCAGGTTTAGTAAAGATAAACACAATGATGGATTATGCTGCATTTTAAAAATATGTCTAATGCTGCCACAATTTCTTGGTTTTACCTGTAATATACACAAATACATGAATCTTATTATTATCTTAATATATATAAATTAATTTATGAAATATTGGGGAACCTTCGAAAACAGATTTGTTCATTTTAACACTTTGTGTAGCAAAGGTTCTGTTAGTTGGCTGTTAGCATAAATCTGTCATAATTCAATGCAGATCCATGACATTACAATTAAAAAATGACTAAATGCTGAACGTTTTCTAGTTGCATACCGTCTGTTGATCAGGAATAAATACCCCACAGCAGCTGTAATCATAGTGATGAGCACTACTGCAGTCGCAATCCCTACAGCCTCAGCGGTGGACAGAACAGGAGGACTGCCTGTGGACAGACAATCGAGAGTGAGCTCGTACTAAACCAGCAATTTAGCAAATCAGTGGGAACTCTGGTGGTGAAAGAGAATTCATGAATGTAATGCACACTTTCTATCTTTCATGCTTATTTCGAGATTTTCATTCATTTTATAATAGTACCTATAAAGACAAGGCTTATCATTGCTTATACTTGGTCAGAGGTTAATTCTAAACCACTCACTAAAAGTATTAAACTTATGGTGAGTCATACCACACCATTTGTAATACTAAGAATGGTTTGTGTAACATTAGCAACACATTATTAGCTGTTTGATAACATAGTCAAGAAAAAGGCTAATCATATTAATTACCATTATGTTTCCGACATTGCAGGGAATGATACTTAAAACGCATTACCATTCTGACATCAATTTGTATAAGAGCCTATAATTCACTCTTCCACTTTTTTTTTTCTAAATCCGTTTCTGGTTCAAACATATATGGTTGAATTAAACCAGTATTTCCATTTGCCATTGTGCAGAATTTACTACTACAGTAAAGTTGACCGAATGGATCACTGAGCTGGTGAGAGCGAGTGGAGGCAGGGCTAATTTGCATATTCATGGTTCCGTGTATACTAAATAAAGCAAAGGAGTTATATTCAAGCTATTTTAAGGCATTAATATATATATATATATATATATATATATATATATATTAATTACAAGCATAAATGTTGTCATTTATGTCATAATCAAATGTCATTTTGGTGATCAAAGTTGAATTTTAAGGGCAAAACAAGTTTACGTGTTTGCAGCTGAATTGCCTTGTGTAAAGTCAGACCATCAGCATCACAACAATTCATTAAACAAAGTTAATATACTATTACATAAATAAAAACAATATTGCCAGTATCTTTGTCTATTTTGGTCCACCAACAAAAAAATATGTCAAAAAAGCAACTGCAAATGACAAAAGCAAATGACAAAAAAAGCAACTCTAAGCAACACACAGTGGCGCTACTGAATGAAGTGGTGTTGAATGAATGATGAGTTAATGATTCAATGACTCACTCATAAAGACAGTTTACTGTCGACATAGTCTACTGGCGTAACTATATAACCTGCAGAAAGAGAATGTCCCAGTGCCGCTCAGCCAATCAACTTCGAGAACCAATTGAGTGCCGAAATTTGATCCTTTCAATTCAGAGGAATCAATTCAATGGAAAGGATTCCGGAAGAGAATACAATGCTGAATAAAGTCGCATTTTTTATTATTTTTGGACCAAAATCTATATAAGATGCTTCAAAAACTTCTAACTAACCCACTGATGTCACATGGACTACTTTGATGATGTTTTTATTACCTTTATGGACATGGACAGTATACTGCACACACATTTTCAATGGATGGACAGAAAGCTCTCGGACTAAATCTAAAATATCTTAAACTGTGTTCCGAAGATGAAAGGAGGTCTTACGGGTTTGGAACGACATGAGGGTGAGTCGTTAATGAAATAATTTTTATTTTTGGGTGAACTAACCCTTTAACTGAACAGAGCTGGTCACACTTACATGTTCTGTTAAATTAAAAAGAGTAAAAGACATGATTGGTAGGACAGCAGTTACAATTTTAAAGTTAAAATGTATAGACATTTTAAGAAAGAAATCATTTACCTGTTAAGAGTGTGTTGACAGTCTATGCAACTGAATGGCTGAGCTCCAGAAAATCAATAATGAGGTGGTTTGACAGTTAAAGCTTTGTAAAACAAAATGCAGGTATAAAGAACCCTGAACTCTAACATAAAGAACCATTTCAGCATATAAAGGGTTCTTTGTGACAATACGGTTCTAAATAGAACTGTTATTACGTGTAAAGGACCTTTATAGAGTTGGGTTAGAAAAACAGAAAACAGAGTTTTTACAGAAATTAAAAATGACAATAGCCTATACTTATATTTAGTACTAAAAGGCTTTTGTAAAAGACCTTCAACTCAAAATAATAACTTCTTTAGATTCCTTGGTAAATTTAAATGAACAGTTACGTACCTTCTCTCACTTTAAGAGTGGTTTGTCCTTTATAACTGCCGCTAGGGAAGGTTGTGTAGTCACAGCTGTAGACTCCCTGATCGCTCATCCTCACATCTCTGATGATGATGGAGGCGTCATAGATCAGAGGAGAGCTCTTACTGAAGCTGACTCTGTCTTTCAGAAATGTGTCATGCAGAAAAAGGCCATGGTCCATATTAAAGATCATGATTTCATATTTATTGGACTGATTGTTCCACGTCCACTGTACTTGTGATATGTTGTCCTTTGTGGTTCCATGGATGTACTGGCACAATAGTGTGACATCATGACCCTGGTACCCAGTAACCTCAAGATGGGTGAAAATTTTCTGTCCATGCAGTACTGGTAAAGAGAGAGAAATTGTTATAGAATTCTAAAATGTTGATTGATTGTTCTACTTTTTTATGCTTGTATTTGTACACGTGATTCACTGTATGTTGATATGTT